>NW_020312336.1:0-274164 GCF_002999335.1 Cyclospora cayetanensis | reverse complement strand
TGTGCATTTGATTCCTTTTGTACATTCTGATTGCCTTCGGTTTTCTCGTGGCATGTGTTTTGCATATTTGAGCGCTCCGACGACAGCGAGCTATCTCATTGCCGCTGTTGTGCTGGTTTGGTCTCTCGTTTGCTGTTCGCTAAACTGTACGTTTTTTCACCGCGCTTTACCGGCCAGTGCGCAATTTGCGTTTCTCAGCTGTTCTGTTTTTCGCATTGCTGCGTGCCTGTTAAGTGACTAGAGAGTGAGCACTCCTCAGCTGTATTGTATGCAGTACGGCTTTGACGCACAGTACGGACCCTAGTGGAATGTGCTTTGAGATGGGAGGAAAGGATACTCGTATACAGCCACACTTAGCTACTTTTCCTGACACTAGTAGATGTATCTACAAACCTTATGGGCAATTGACTGTTAGCTTGTAGAGAAAAAGCCCCAATTTGCCTACTTGTGTGTTATGAGCTCTGTACAACTAACTCTGAATGCTCGGAATAATGAGAGGGTGCAGCAACGTGCACCCTTGCTGTCCCTTTTCTCGCAAAACCGAGTGGCGCAGATAGGGAGAATGAGAAACTCCGGGCTCTTGGAAAACAATCAATCACTAGTATCAAGTGTGTTCTGGAGTCAAGTATCTTTCGCTAGGGATGCCCCATTTAGAATACGACAATAATGTAGCTCTTGAAGAATATGCGTTGTACAGCTCAGCTTTTATCAGTTAATTTTTTAATTTTAGTTGTGGAGGAGGTTCCGAAGAAATGCTTAAGCCTGCTTTCAATGATTTGTGATTTTGTTTCCTGATTTACGAATGGATGAGTTAAAAGAAGCGAACTTTTTGAACGTAGTGCATGAGCACGTCTCTACTTGTCACTGGCGTTTGTCCTTGTAGCTAGCTGCCTCTTACAGCTTTGGCTTGCAGCATACTTTCGGGGTTATCTGACCTCTCGGACAGTAACCAATTTTTCTGTGCACACCTGCACCTAGCCAGCTCTTGATGCAGGAAGTCTGTGAATCTCCGTGTGAGGAAGACTGGTCCACTACATGACTGCGCTGTAGGCTATTTGAATTGTGAAGTTGAACTTCAAAATCCGGGGCCAAAAAAAAGTGATAAAACTTTAGTCTGCGAATGCCATGATGCAGGCTACTGTATACGCTAATATGCCCCATGTACAACTGCTTCCTAGTTCAAATGGCTTCCTGAATTTTGATTTTTTCACTGGGACCATTTGATTATAAGAGTGAGCTGTGAAAACAAGCTGATTCCCAAGGCTCACTTCTCCCTTTCCCCTTTTGCTAGTTCTTGCTCCAACAAAACCACTTGAGATTTAGCCGACTGCGCCTTCCTATTTCGTTAAATATGCGGGCTGGAACTCGGAATTACTTCTTCGTAAGCTTAGGGCCGGGCTTACGGTGCCCGTCACGTCTCAAGGCCCACAGCCGACCAGAATTTGTATCGCCTTATTATACATCGTTTATAATGTAATATCGGCGTTAAAACCGCAAAGGATTACCAGGTCACTCTATTTGAGGCCAGAAAGTACGCTGATCTGGAGCTGGCGACAAGCAAAACTTTCGTAGAAAGGCTAGGTTATGAGGGTGCAGAACGCACATGTATAACAAGCTGGGCTCAATATACAGCTACTCAATTAGCGTGCTGATGCAATTAGAAATTCAAAGGATTGCAAATTTCTGAAAGTGTCGCAGTCCTGCATGCTCTCCTTGATTACGCCTTGCCTCCACGCCTAATAGAAGCGTCAGCAGGATTATACCGTAATTTTATCATTGCAGAGAGCGGGGAGCATGTCCACATCAGCGTTAATCTTGCACTACCATGCACACCATGACGAGTGACCCAGGCTGCCCTGCAACCTTGTAGACATTTTCGGCTTGGCACTGTACTTTGCACTCTGTAAGCACTCCAGAAAATGTCCATGTTTCTGCAACTTCTTCCACATTAAAAAACCTCTCCTCTCTGAGATGGGCTCTTCCTAGAGGGCCAGCAACCAGACCACAGGCAGCGCGCATAACGGTGTTCCAGGGCTACATGGATATCCCTGGTTGCATTCTGTGGCACACACTCTCTATGCTGGAACCACTTGCTGCGCAACTAGCCTTCTGCCTTACGGTACGGTTGTGAATCATGCATCGGTAAAGCACCAAAGCCAACCTCTAGATCCCCAACCAAAAACATTTGCTCGGTCTCAACATAAAAATCTGATTAAAGCATCGTGTGCAACCCTGTTTGAGCGAGCGGCCACCTGTCTGGATTATCAGGCTTGGAAAGGGCTATGCAAGTACGCAACACGACCTTGTACAACTTCATTACAAATGCTATACCTCTTTAGGTCGCAACGGTTCCTGCCTATTACTTCCCTCTTCGTACATGGACGGCAGCATACCACCGTACAACAAGGTCACAATTGCATTGTGGTGCCTTACGATGACTACGGAAGGCCAAAGCACGT
This sequence comes from Cyclospora cayetanensis, assembly GCF_002999335.1. Taxonomy (NCBI): domain Eukaryota; phylum Apicomplexa; class Conoidasida; order Eucoccidiorida; family Eimeriidae; genus Cyclospora; species Cyclospora cayetanensis. The sequence goes on along the minus strand of NW_020312336.1, from coordinate 271,705 downwards.
CACCACGCTTTTCCTTTAATGTCTTGAACGAAGTATGGCCAGATGCCGTCCTTTTTTGTCGTGCCGCTTTTGGTAGCAACCTCTGCCAAGCTTCCAACCGCAAGCCTTCCACATCTCAACTTGCTTACAACTCCCAGGACATGGCTTCCAGAATCTCGACACCTTCCACCGCAGAATTGGCTCTGTTGCCTTCATCATTGCTATACACTAGCGCAACAATACCCCTGCGGTCAGTAAATAAGAGAGCCAACTGCAGCGGCTGTCAACATTTTAGTAGTGTGTTTGAAGCATCGAGCATTCGAATATCAGCTTCATACCGCAACTTTGACCTATATGTATCCTCATTCTCCGTCGGTCTCAGTGCTTCAGAGCTAGGCAAACTGCTGAGCCTTAAACAGTCATCTGCTCCTCACATTGTTAGGCTTTGGACGGCTCGTAAGAGGTCAAGTAATTGTGAAGTATCAGTCACCGATGCTCTGTACGTAATACCAGCGAAGTTACATGAAAGCATTACGACAGCTGCGATTCAAGCTTTCAGACCAGGCGCCGAAGCTCAGTGAATGCCAGTTTGACGAATATGTGGTTCGAAGTGGCTGATCTCTGGGATGCCCATACACGCATCAGCTCTGGTGGTTCTTTCCGTCTAAACCCAGTTTTCAACATGGAGGAAATCTAGATATTTTAAGTACGTGGATGAGCCTGGAGGACGCTAGTGAAATCTATAATAGAGGTTTCCCTGTTGGATGCACAACATTTGCACAGCAAGGGGCAATAGAGGTAAATATCTACTCTACTCTTCGACAGCGGTAACACGTGTTCAACACGTTAGTGTTTATACATTTGAGACATGAAATATCTTCACGCAAGCTTCAGTATTTTGGTAAATCGGCCTGGCACTTTTAATTGCTGCTACACGCAACTCAATCCATCGACAATTCTCCTGTTCGAGCCTGTGCTCCGCGAAACGAACCGCAAGTGAACCAACAGGGGATTGATGACCATGCATCATACGCCTCTGCCTAGTAACAGCCTTTATTTTATGCTTTTTGTGTATCCTCAGGAGAAGTCTTGAACCATCAGCTAGAATGTTGCGGTCTACCTTAGGGGCATTTACGCAAAACACAACCAAGCTTCCGGGCTGGCCTCTAAAAGCGGGACCAATAGGAGAATGGGAGCTTCAAGAAGGAAAGTCACAGCATAACTGACGGATTGTCGGCCGGAATCGCGGCCATGCACAAACAGAAAGACAGGAACGTCTATGGGCTGGAAAAAGACGTTGCCTCGACGTGAAGCAAAAATATGCGTGGCATAAGAGCCTTACCCTTCGCATCCGAGAATTCTCGCTGAAAGGGCTGGACTAGGTCGTTGGAAGGCAAGAAAATCTACGTTGCGCAGCTCACCAAGTAAACAAGTCGCAGTGTTTTGCACCATCCGCGAAAGCGAAACGCACTGAGCGGGAAGGCTTCACCAGGTAATATATATATATATGTATATATATATATATATAATGTGTCCATGTATGTATATCTACACCATGAAGAACAAGTGTTCTACTAATTCACGGCGAATACACGAAAACTTTAGTTATGCCTTCCAAAGTTCCAAAAAACTAACTCAGGGGCCGTTTGTTTTGGTCAAAACATGATAAGCCAGGTCCTAGACTAAAGAGCAACACAGAGCTTCTAGTCGTGTTGGGCGATCAGGCTTCGGTGCTGGTGTTTAGCTTTCCCCAGTGCACTCCCAGCATGTTTGAACACCTCATGGGTGCGTAAATGGGCATGGGTCAATTTTAGCCGACAAAAGACCTACATAAAGAATCATCTGTGACTTTTAATCCAACTGCTTCAGCATGCACGTGCCCGTCTGCCACAGTAGCAGCACCAGCAAAGGTCAGCATTCCTACCGAACGCCGTTAGGCCCCTGATGTCTTAACAACAGAGCGATCGGTGTCCTCTCAAGAAACACAAGCGCTACTTGCCTGCAGCGAGAAGAGTAGCTTCAGCTCAAGCCAACACTTCGTCGTCATTAGACCCTCGATAGGAGCACACTTTGACTTGCCTCCTCAGATGGGGATTAGGGTGGCGTGCTCTGCCATGTATCAACAGCAGGGCTTATTGGTAATCGACGCTTCCCTTACAGCACATAGAGTAGAGCAGGGAAGATAAAAACGCACGCAAAGCAGCCTGTCATGCGAACTCAGGCCATCTAGCGCAACGCTGCTCTGCGCCCAATGGCAGCCCGCTGCCATTGCGCGCGCACAAAAAAAATCTGCAGTCTAGTGGATAAAGCGAACGTATTCGCGATTCGCTCACTGATTCATAGGGCTCGCGACTACATGTCCACCCAGCAACAAAAGCATTGCAAAAAATAACATCAAACACTCACGGCTGTGCGAATAGCGGGGGCTCTGCTGCAAGTCATTAAATTTTCTGCTAAAGTATCCGTACAACACGGTATCGCATGCCCTATTATAACAGGTGTTAACAGTCAAATAACGCCCAGTGCAAGTAGCAAGTTGCTTATTGAAGAATTAATTTGCTAAGCGGAAATTTCATCCATTACGTGGGTCAGCCTGGAAGATGCACGCACACACGGAAAAACGAGGAGCCCAGGGCATACAGCGAGAAGACTGAAGCTGATCTAAAAGACGGAGGGCAAGACAATAACTAACAATCTGAATCCCATCATAAAATACAAGGCAAAAAACTGCGTTTAGATGTATTATCCTCTTGATATATGCTACAGGCGTAAAGCACTTTCCTCGCGAGGACTCCTGATGCCACGGATAGCTGCTCACTCAGCTCTAGCCCGTGAGGAATTTCATTTACGCTCTAGTGACAAGCAGATGCTGCGGACAAGCTTTCAAAAGGAATTTTACATGCGCTCTCTTCGTAAACCCGTGTAAACTGCAAGGGGAAACACTTAAAAATTAATGCACGCCAGCAGTGTTTGTGTAAATGGTAAACCAGCAGCGCACGAACACAGAGACAGTAGCAAAATAGTAACCGAGTTCTGTGTCAAAGTTCCCGGTTTCCTTTTCCCCTATTCTGAACATCCAGATATGTCAAAAGACAAAAGAACGGTGCTGGGGCTTGGAGGCTACACCTCAGCCATCCAGCAGCCTATTTTTTCCTATCCCACAAGTGTCTGTATCCCACGGCTCGCTGCTGAGTCGAGAACGCCTGCGTCATGTGCGCCCTTCAAAAATTCACCATGCTGCGGCTGCAGGGCAGGGAGAGCAGCGGCCCACAAAATAGTGCTCCACGCCTAAACACCCTCCAACAGCTGTCCTTCTAACCCCTCACAAGACGACAGAGGAAGAGATGTGGACACAAAGCCAATGAAGAATATTCCTCAGTTGGTAACTACAATGCGAATGGCCACATTCTGGGGGTCTCTCAGCAGCATGACCTTTCGGCCATATACTTCATCTTCTACATAATTGACGTTTACACTTTTGGAGTGGAAATGTTTCAAAAGGTTTTCTTCTTCTGATTCGGGACAAAGGAAGGAAATGCCCAAAAATCCACACTCCGCTGGATCTAAGTCGCGGTATCGATGCGTCTTGCTCGAGTCATTCGCCTGAAAAGCAATTCAGGCCCCTGCTTTAAAAGTTTGCTTTTTCTCGCTTCTCCATTTTAACTTGCAGCTACAAACCGGTCCAATGCGTGACTACAAAAGGCACCACTACATCCTTCCGAAAGGAGCTGGGCAGCACACAGGACCTACTTCACAGAGCTGACGCAATTCCAAGCCGCAACTATGCATACGAGATCAGCAATTGCCTTCCTTACCCTGATGCAGATGCAAGAGAAGCGTTGTAGCCAGAGCCAGTACTGGTACGACGTCTGGGTGGGGGTATCGCATGCTAAATAATACAAAGTGAATCCAAACCCATGTGCTGTTTTCTTTTCGATGAGCGTCATTCCCATGACCTGATTGCACAAGCACATGCAGAGCAACACGCTTCAGCACAAGTCACCTGGTGTACCCGACACAAAAGGTCGAAACTCTAAGCACAAGCGTCTTAGGCACCCATTTATCCTACGTGAAAGGCCAAGTATGCTCCCTGGATCATCAGATACGCCTAGGATCCTCAAAACTAATTCCACGTGGGAAAATGCAGATGGAACTTTGATAGGCATCAACTGTGTTGGAAGCGCGCCGAGAAAAGTGTAAAGTACCTCCTCGTAAAATGTAAGGGCCTTTTCGAGATCCGCAGCAACTATCTCGATATGGTGGAGCACAGGGAGTCTCTCGATAGGAAGCGTGTCGAAACGGATGGAGTGACACCGATTAAAACTCTCCTCTGATTCCCCAGCCTTCAGATCCTCCGCGGAGGGAGCGGGCAGGCAGCCTGAATCCACGAACACAATAGAAATACCCCAAATATGCACGAGTCACATGGTTGCAAGTGCTCGCCAGGTACAAATGCTAGTTTTGCACCCCGCTTTGAACTGCAAGTTTTTCTGTCAACACAGACCTTCCTGCGCGTGAAGCACTCCTTCTTCCGATGCCCAGGGTTGAATTCTGGCAGCACTAGGTGCGGAGAACAAACGAATTGGTACAGCGGAGCAACCTGGACTACGCTATTGTTCAAAAGACGCCCACCCTCGCGTTCGGCTTGAAACAGGGACGCCGCACTAGAGGAAGTGCTTGAGAATGAGCTGGTAAGGGCTGAGGGGGATCTGCCTGTGCCTTCAACCTCTTCATTCTGTAGCAGCAGTTCGTCAGCAACATCAGAGATAGAGCGCTTGTCCTTATCTGCTCCTCCAATCCGCCGCCTACTGGGTGGCTCAATGCTCAAAGAGCCAAACCGCTTCCCCTCCCCGCTAAGATATGCCTTCCTTGAAACCATTTTGTACTCGCTGAAGCATGGAATACACAAAAAGGAGCAGAAGAGAAGAAGAACGCAGTTAACAGGTCGGCATAGAGAGGAGGAATGGTCCACCTAGTAAGTCATACTGGCGTCTTCAAGCTATTTAGAGAACCAACAGCTCTGGCATTCTGTAGACAGACCTCGTGAACTGGAGCAAGCGGCCTCTAAAGTTTTGGGGGTCCAGGAAACTTGCAGCGTAAGCCATGTTCAAGAACTGGCCAGCTGGCTGTACGCGAATCATGTGCTGCGACAAATCGAGTGCCGCCGCATCCACGTCCTACCAAACACAAAGCGAGGCATCACTTCAATGGGATCTCTCATGAGCAAGCATACGCAGAAAAAGCCCGCCAAACTATCATCGACATGAACGCCGAAAATGAACATCCAGGAAATTCGGTCTGCTCTATTTTGTCGCCCGTTCCACCCACAATGCCCCTACAAGGATAGAAGACATATCAGGGGTATTCAGCGTGCAGAGGGCCTCGCATGCCAAAGAAAAAGCCCGGAGTTCTTCCGTACTCAGGGAACCTGGATTTACAGACTAAGCAATGTGTGCAGGTTTCTGCACTGGTGACGCGATTACAATAATTTCTCGCTCCATTCACAGATGTGCTCTCTAAGCAGTCAGGAAGCACATGATAATAAATGGAGAAAAGGACTCACAGAAACGCAAAAGGAGAGGCGACTGAATACGTCTGACCGATGGTGCTCATACGGCTTGTAAAGGCCCTGCACCTTTTGAACGGGGACGCACTCCAGCACGAACTGCCCAAAGGAATTCCCCAGCCAACTCTTCTGAGGAGCTGAGAAGGAGCAGAAAAGCGCAACACCGAGAAGTGTTTGATTTGCTGAGACTGAGAAGGACTGAGGGTTCACAACTGCGTGAGCGGCCGAGTATGATTCAACTCAAGTTGGACAGCTAGTGTCTGTACATCAGAGTGAATTGACCTCACGGTCACCATTCTTCGGCAAATCGGGGAAGGCTACACAACAAATGTCATACAATCTTCCAGCACTGAATACCATTCATTCGGTAGCATCCTCTAGAGGCAAGAACGATGTACGCATATAAAAAAATTACTTCCGAGCTCCCACTCTCAAACTTCTGTTTTGGCGTTAGGGGCTGACGTACGTTGAGATTGGCTGCATTCCCCCAATTCAAGCGCTTCCATCACGGCCTCTTCCACTTCAGAGGTAGAGAAGAACTCGAACGCGACGAACCGTTGGGCAGAAGGAGAAGATCCGACACTGGCGATCCTGCCTGATTGCTGACTAGCGAAACTAGTGCGCCTGCTGCCGCTCCAGCTAGGCACTCCATCAGACTCCTTGAGAGAGGCTTTGAAAGCACCTAGGTCATCCCCCAGAGCGCAGCCTGGCTCGATTTTGCTGCTCGAAGCGCTGCTGCGTTTTTGACTCGAGCGCATGGAAGAAAGTTGCGACAGTTGCTGGCTCAGTGCACGGTGGGGCAGAACTAGTTGGAACTCGAGGGTGTTCACGCTGCCTGGATGGGGGCCGGAAGATGCGCCAAGTACCAACTCCTGCATGCCCAGCCGCTTCACGTAAAAGTCTTCCACGAGCTGCTGAGGCCGCGAGCAACGCAAACGAATACCCCCTAGACGCAGAGGGGATTTCCTGGAAGGACTCTTGGGTTGATCCCACGGCCCCAAGGAAGCTCCTGAAAAATTCATAGGATGGATATGGTGCAGCTAGCACACACACGCACTCGAGAGTGTGATACTCCGCCTATATGTTTGGCGCGATTCCGCGTGAGGCGGAATGCGAGGGTACACACCAACACGCAAAGTGAACAAGAACAACCCATAGACCGCATTTCAGGCGCACGAAGCACAATAAGGCAATGCGGAAAACAACATACCAGTCCGAGGGCTTGCTGCGGTGACATCGCCGTCAGAGCCAATAGGGAGAATGATGGTTGGCAGCTTTTCCATCTCAAGTGACACTTGAAACCTCTATACGAGCACACAAGACCACCAGCACAGCAGATAGGCATGACGTTAGACTGGTCCAGTATTTTAAGAGAAATGGAACTCAACGTGCTAGATTTGCCTGAAACAATGAAGGGCAACACGAGCAAAAATCGCATAGTCCAATGATGTGTATCTAACCATGGCATAGGAAGTGACAGTTTGACCATGGTGAACTAATAGGCAGTAGTTGTCGGGGGCAGCCACACCGATATCAGAAGGAAAAAACAAGGGATGAAGAAAGAAGAGTTCATACGACTGTAGCACCGATGTGGAGCCACGAACGCAAGAGGACCAATAATGAAGAGAACAGGCGCTTTAAAGCTTTCCTTAGCAGAATTCTTTTGAGAACACGAAACAAAGAAGAACGTGAGCATAAAGTGGTGCACAGTTACGGGAAAAAAATCTTGACACGAATCGTTTGCAAGCGCTGCTACATGGCACAACGCGGTGATATAGACACGTCTCCTTTCTGGATTCCTTGTATGAAATCTCTAGGGAGGTATCTAGTGAAAAAGAGCTTTTACGAAGGCCTGAAAAACTACCCAATGCAGCGGAAGAATTGGGGGGCTGTTGCCACTCGCGCGGGCGCACGCCGCGTCGAGGGAAACTTTTCAGCGGATTGTTGTAGATAGCACCGTTGTTGCCTTTTCTAATGAAGAGGAGATGAAATTTATTTATTCGAAGTCTGGATTTAGCGAAGCAAAGTGCAGGAGATCGTGGCTTCAATGAATGACTGGCCAGGACTGCTCGGTGTGCGAATGGGAAGCAGTTCAGAACAAATGACTCCGATATTGGCGCGATAACGAACTTTATAGACACGCTTTTCATTGCTAGGGGGAGTTAAGAGCCGGGGAATGCGGATTCGTTTTTGAACGGGAATATCAATGGAAGTTGGTTGTGTTGATCCGTCCACGGTCAACAGTTTCATGAGGTGTACGTTGACATACTTTGGACCCATTGTTCTTCATAACATGAAAACAACTGTGGAGAGGACTGTTTTTGTGTGCTGCTGTCTTCGCTGTTGTGTAGTCGCCACTCTTATTTTAAAGATGGAAGCAGTGCTCACAGGGATTTAAAGCAATCGAACAGAAAGCTGAAATACCTTCACTTTAGCTGGCAAGGCGTGCTACTTCACAAAAAGTGGCTAGTTGCGTCAAAATTGTATCCTTGGTTCAGCATGGAACAACGCATTTGCCGATATAGCGCTCCATTTAAGGCTTCGCAAGGACTTAACTTAAAACGCAATGCACAATGAGTACGAACGGTTGAGTATTTTCCCTCAAGAGATCCCTGCTTCCCCTACTCCCGAACGCTCAAAGTTCCGGACAAAAGGCAGGATAGTCGGCTACGATCAGAGCAGATTTACCTCTAGGCACTCGAATCCTCCACAGCTCGTGATATATAACATCTAGCACGCAAACACACAAGGCGTACTTGCTGTATCCACTAAAACTGTTCTGCAGTAAATAGCATATAGGAGCATGCAACCCGAGTAGTCCGAATTTTAACTAAAGCTTGGCCAAATATGGCTATGTAGTACAACGGACTGGTGTAGCCTAGTCCTCTACATCTGCCCCAAAGTTCAAAGCCCACGCCCTCGTATTTCCCAAGTGTCCGTCGAGACCAGCTGTATGCATCACAGCAGCAGAGTTCACGCACTATCGCCACTGTCAACGCAGGCAGGAGCGTAGAACCGGGGCGAAAGCGAAAAGCAAAATAGACATCAATCGATAAAGAAGAATAGAAGGGAATAGCGATGCACGTAGTCAACAGCAAACGATGCACCAGCACAGGACTACGGCAATACCATGGCTTCCTGTCGTTGAAGCACTCAAATGTGTGAGCCTCCTACTACACGAAAGCAAGGAGCGCGGGTAGGGGGAATCAGAATACACACTAGTTTAGCAGCGTGTCCACGTCTTAATCTAATGTTCCTAGCCACTTGGCCGCTATTACTTGTAGATGCTACCGTCCCACGATAACCGAATGTATACAGGCTAAAAGCGCACAGCGAAAAGCCAATTAGCTTATGTCTCTTGAGACTTTGCGAGAATACTTATTTGCGCTAGACAGCTGTTCTCCAACTCTCCCTCTTGCCAAGAGTGGCTGCGGATCCCACACCAGCAGGTCCATGCCCAGATCAAAGAAGGGCTCTTTACTGCCGACCAGAGATGTGGGAAGGCAGCGCATATACAAATGTACTACTATGCTATAGCACCACTCAACATAAGGAAGAAAATCAAGCCTCTCACTTGGATCTTTGTGAGCCCACAGTCAGGACTACTGCAGACGAGAGCGGTTGGTGCGCTTTGTCGATCAATGCGCTTCAGGTCGGTTCGCAGTGGTCTAGTGATGGTCAGTGTGTAAGCTGGTCAAAATAGCACACTAAGATTCCGTAATAAAGTTTAACTCCCAGTGCTTCGAATTCGCAAAGATTCCAGACGTGAGTCAAGAATCTCAACGTTACTTTCTGAGCTGTGACAGAACTGACGCAATGGATGACTCTGCTGGTGATAACGTAGATACTATTATGACCCTTGACCTCCGGAAGTTCAACAACAGACTCCACTCCACAGTCAGATCAGTCGAAGTCCTGCCGGAATCCGAAGGCTTTGCAAAAGGTCAGGTTTCAGAGAAATGTGCGGCTTCCGCTGTTGACATTCTGGGCATGAGAGTTCTTTATCCTCTGCCGCCAGAAGTAATTTAAAAAACCCACGAACGTTTTAATTTTTGTAGTGTAACTTTCAACTCGGGCAGAGAAAATATGATCATTTGCTGTGTGCACAACACTCTGTAGAGAGGTCGGAATGTGCGTAAGACCGAGTCCGTACTTCGTATTGAATCACAGCAGGGCACTTTCAGCATGGCAGCGCTTTTTCCTTTTGTCACTGCTCTTTTTGTGACGGCGATAGCAGATGCTTGGGTGTCAATAGCATAAGGTGCACGCCTTGCTGAATAAAGCCGTGAAGCATCAACTCGAGGAGCGGTTGCACTGCGCAATAGTGAATCGTGCGGCTACGCGAGGGTGCATCAGCGACCACGTTGTTGATGGCCTTTAAAATACCTCGCTGTATTGTCGTTTCGTGGGAGGCGCAGAAGACAAGATAATTTTTTTGGATTATCAAGCTCCTGAAAATTCTTGTGATCAGTAAAGGCCGATGGCCGGTCTGGTAAGCAACATAACGCCCGCGTAAATAATGCCGTCATTTTTTTCACTGCCCATCATGCCACATAGTGTTCCTTTTCTTGCATTTAATCTAGCATTTCTGCGAGATCAGAGGGGCTCATCCTCAATTCGGTAATGTAATGCTTCACCCTTGTGCTCTTGTATTTTGGCATCAAAGGAATATACGTCCATGCTGCGGCAAAGGGCTCCTCGGTCAAGGTCATAGAGTGCGCGTGCTTAAATATGTCAGCAAATTGAGCAACAGAACAAGCAGATGCAGTTCCAGTTTCGAACATTCGATAATTGAATGCAAACCCTTGAATTTTTGCAATTTCCTTGCGTGTACGTAAAGGCTTGACTGCTGTAAGCTTTGCGGCGCCTCGCTCAATTCCTGCAGTCAACAACCAAGATCTCAATAACACAATTGTGACCATCAAAACATGCAAATGAAGGCCTTGCATACCACTGCTGCTCCTGAAACAGCTAAAAGCGCGCTTTTGGTGCTGTGGGTCCTCATGACGGTTGAGGCTGAATACTAGGAAAGCATCTACATAGACAGCCATACAACACTCTTGATAGGCTTACAAAGTTTCAATTAATGAGGCTTTGCAGTTCAATTGGAGCATTTACAAGTCCAAACGGGATACAGGCATGCTCCAAGCTGCTACTGCGAGTGTGGAGCGCCGTTTCGTGCCTCTCCCCTGGGTGTCTCGAAATGTCCGAGATTAAATGTTGAGCATGCTGCTAATCCATGAAGCTTGTCAAGTAGTTGGCGAAGTAGATGCATTGGAGCCTTCTTGTTCCTAGTGACCTTGTTTAGATGATTCAAAGTTTACGCATCTAAAGCATCTTGCGCCTTTTTCGAGACCAAGACCGTGTCATGCTGAAAAACACTGGTCGATTTCTGTACTTTATTCTTTTTCAACAAAGCCTTAGCCTACCACTCAAATATACTTTCCATGCTGTGAAGCCTTCTGACTCCGTGGAAGTTAAGTCGGACCTGGCCCAGGCTTTAAATCAACAAAGCGCAGCGCCAGCTTTCCTCGATTTTTATCTAAGCGCTCACCTAAGACTAAAGGAGAAACCCGGTTAACACAGCCCCAAACTCTGCAGGTCCTTAATTCCAATATGCTTCTTACTTTTCAGCCATTGACTTGGGGGCTGCGCTTATTTGCTCTTGAAGCCTCAAGTAGTCCATGAAATGTGAAAGTTCCACTGGTCGGCTGTTTACGCACTGAATTGCTCCCCACCCTGCTATTACTGGACGTGACACTGCGTGCAGACCCGCAAACTGCAGAAGCAGCTGCTTATCTACCTTGTGGCTTTCGAAATTAAAAAGTTAATGCTTTTCGATACAGCGCTACACTGCTAAATTTGCCCTATGAGCACGATCAGTTTTCTTAAAGCTGGCCGCTGAGCTGATCTCGGCGTAAGCCGATAAGCGAGAGCTTGTATGAACGCTTGAACTGTAGTAACCCCTGCAGGCATTCAACTCGCACTGCGTGGATAGAGCCATATAGAATATGATCTTTTAAAGCAAGAAACATGTTGCAATGGGCATTCCTCCTACGCTAAGAGGTGCAAAATGCCAGGTACACCTCCAACCGACAGATGCAATCTTTAAGTACTTAGCCATACTTACAGTCACCATATTTTGTGGCCGACCACCCCTCATCGACGCATCCATAACATTTTAGCAGCTCGTGAATCACGAAATTCTACAAGCTGTAAGGGCTTTTGCTTTCATTAGCTTACAGGCCCCATCTGCCGCCCTAGCAGGCGTTAGACCACTGTCAATTTCCATCGGCACAGGGCTTCTCCTCACAGACCGCTGTTTAGGGAATCAAATTGTTATATTACCAAAGAACTTCGTTGAGCGCAGCATAGTCTTGAAGGAAACCATGACAGCAGCTTGGATTTTATAGTAAGTGATTGGGCGATGAGCAGCGGCATCAAACCATGCAATGTCAGTAACTCGCACGCCCAATTCAAGGTCCCTGTAAAGAGATACACAACTTCCGCCTCAATACTATCTTAGCAAAGCTAGTGAATTTTAAAAAAGGTCACTCTGTTTTCCCTATCCGAGCTCGTTAAGTCTCCGGCATTAGGAAGGAGTGGCAGGCAGGGTTCTCGTTGCTGAACCCTCAATGCACTCCAATCTTTCACGGCTAGTTGCACATAGCATCGAGCGCCCACGCACACAAAATTGTGTTTTGTTATTGCCCCATAAGCTCTCTACAATCAAAGAGAATATATGAGTAGACAAACCAGTTAATCAGTTCCTTCCTATATCTTAGCTAAAAATGACTTGTGCAGTAAAGCGTACCTAATTCTGGTCTTGCCCGCTGTGCGTGGGGAAAATGTGGAATATAGAGGAAAGAGAAGTAAGGGAGCAAACGAGGGATCATTGAAATAGGCAACTAGGTTAAAGTTACAGGTTAGGCTGCAAACTGCATTTCTTTGTGCATTCCTTGCGACAATGTGCCGCCTTCCTCAGGGAATGCATGTTGGGGCATCCTGTTCAGGCAGGTTAAAAGAGAAGACACAAGTACCCCGACAGTGCTCGGGCACGCTTCTTTCAAAGGATAACATTGGATCCGTATGCCGTTCCAGACACTACTTCTAAGCACTCAATGCTAAAGCAGCCCCTGGCAAAATTGTAGTCTGCATACACTAGGTGAATGCCCTTTCGGGGCTAGACCCCGAGTGCCACAAAAGGGATATTGACAAAGTCCAGCTATGGAAGCAGTATATAGTGGTGTATCAAATTTGAGTGAGAGCCCTGCATGTTTTTTTTATTTGCCCCACGAAGCGAACTGAAGGAGCGGCTGCATGCAGCGGCCGTACCACATATCAGTGGCCACTGGCCTTGTATTGGCTCGGATCCTTGCAACAAAACTGCTCCTTCAGACCAGAAATCGTAACGTTTAAGCCTCAAAGCATCTGTAGAAGTCAACTTTGGTGGTCCTGTACCGTCGTTTTACCTGGCCTTGGGGCTAGGCCACGTGCCGCCCGATTAAAATCTCACACTCCGCGTGTTTATCCTTGGACCTTTGCGAAAATGTCGGTGTATATGGACTATCAGAACAGAGTTGGGCATAAGCTCGGCTCTGGTGCCCCCGCCACTTGGCAGGTGAGGGAATTCACGCTGCAGATGAAGTGCCTGTGTTCTCTTACCTGGTGTCAAGCTGCACGCGGCAGTGTCGTGATAATAATAACTAATTACAAGCAGGACGCAACCGACAATCGCTGAAACAGCAGAACCGGCAACCACAGTGTGCTTCTTGTTGCTTATAGGAGGCTAACCTTGAGAGGAAGGAGCGGCTTCGGCGATTGGCCCTCGAGACCATAGATCTGAACAAGGATCCTTACTTCATGCGCAACCACTTGGGTCGGTTTTTGCAGCGCCTGGGGCTGCTGCATTCCGTGATGCTATAATTGTTGTTCTTCTCCCTTACTGTTAGGCCTGTTGCTGCCTCAAGATGCATGCATCCACCCTCAAGGGCCGTGGCTATATGCATTGGCTGCGCACGTTAGGCAATGCGGATTTGGGGTCTATGACTTGTATTTCAGGCCAGTTCGAGTGCCGACTCTGCCTTACACTGCACACGAATGAGGGTTCTTACCTCTCTCACACCCAGGGCAAGAAGCACCAAACAAACCTTTCGAGACGTCTTGCAAAGGAGAAGGCAGATGCCGTCATCGCCCCTATGCCACTAAAGGTAGTCTTCTTGTTGGATCTGCTGCTGATTTTCTAGTTGTTGTTTCTGTTGCTACCTGGCACGAAGGCTATCGCTTCCTTGCTGCTCGTTTTGCAGAGGCTGTAGGAGCCTGTCGTGACGGCGTAAATATCTGCTGCCCTTATGATCGGGCTGTGATTATTCATCCTTCGGACAACCACAGTTTTGTATTTTGACTCATTGCTTTTATACATTTGATGCCAATTCAGCCGCTGACGACAGTATTGCTGTTGTTGCTGTTGCTGCAGACGTCCAGTAGCAGCGGGCGGACAGCAGAGCGCATCCGTATTGGACGTCCAGGGTATCGCGTGACGAAGCTGCGAGATGAGAGGACTCGTCAGTTTGCTCTGCTCTGCGAGGTCGAGTATCCGGAGATAGTTCGTGGCACCCGACCGTATCACAGGTAGGTGTTTTCTTTAGTCGCTTGTAGTCACGGAAGATGTATTTGTTATGATGAAGGCTTCGTGAGATTGATCCATTCGTACTTATCAAGGCATGAACATGTTACACGTCCTCTTTTCTGACTTCTAGGGGTGCCCCATTTAGAGTGCTCTTGCATCGGCAGGCGTACCCGAGTACGGATCTGAACTGTGGTCATTACGCAAACCTTGAAAAAAGTAACATATGCTGCATGAAGGGTCAATTATGAAACTTTTGCGCATCATACACAACTGTGCTTAGGCTAAAAGTTCGTATCATCCCAAAGAGACCCTTAGTTTGTGTTTGTGAGCAGAGCACTGCATCGAAAGTAGGTGTTGCACGCACTGCTATTCCATGAAACGAGCGCACCAGGATAAAGATGCGATTTCTGTATGGCTTTGAGTTTTTGTGCGCTTCATCTGAATTAGGTTTATGTCGGCCTTCGAACAACGCGTGGAGACCCCCCCAGACGGAAACTATCAGTTCCTTCTTTTCGCCGCGGAACCCTATGAGACCATTGGTCAGCTGGAACTCATACCTTAGGGCGTAGAGTCTGCATTTCAGGATCGTCGGAAATGTGCCGTTGGTGCTTGTAGCTGTCAGAGCGCACTTCCATCTTGCGTTTCCTCAGCATTTCTGTGTCATATCGGCCTGTTCCTCCATTTCTCCGTTACCTGGGTGTCGCGGGCATTGCCCAGGACCTTTTATGGTGTCATTATTTCATTTGCTGTCTTGCTTCTCTGTTTTTGTACTATTGTTTCAGCCTTCAAGATCCCGAACATGGAGATTGATAGAGAAGATCCCCGGCATCATGCAGGTTGGGATGAAGAGAAGAAGGTCTACACAATGCAAATCTTTTTTTCCGTACGGATATTGTAATTTAAAGGCCCGTAGTTCTGGTTTCTTCAACCCGCCAATCTTCTCAAGTTCGCATTAAATTCGCTAAGGATAAATGGCTTTTTTAGCTAGCAGAGGGACCAGACATAGGGTTTACATTTCTTTGAGTCCTCATCTACCCAATCTAATCAGCTTGTAGCCCGGGTGTTGTTGCGATCTGATTTTGCTGCAGAGACGGCAGCCTCGGCCTCTCCCAGCACTACCTCAGCGCCCCACGACGTTCTTGCCAGTTGGCGCCCGCTGGTGATGCGGCAATCTTTTTCGAAATCAACGGACCCGACATTTTTGCATTTTGTACTACACTTGAGAGAAAAAAAAGGAAGTCAAGAAACCTGAGTAGGGGTTATTACCTACAATCTTTTGCTGTTGTTACAGAATGTTGGTTTGAAGTGTACACGTTGAGCTGCCCGAGAGGAGCATGCAAAACACCATATTTGGTGTATGTGTCCACCTACGCGTGCTGGTAAACAGGGATGTAGTACGCAGATAGCTGATAATCACTACCTGGTCTCTAAAAATGTGGAAAGCGCGAGCTCATCGTAGCCTTATTGTAGGGTGGATTGTCGCAATATGCGTAGCACACACCAGGGTATATATATAGTATGTATGAATGCACATAATTATGTATAAAACGCGACGAATAGGCACAGGCCCTTGAAATTTACGGCTCGATCTCGCTATTTTGCGGTGAACACCAACCGAGTTTTTTTTGCACTTTTAGAGCTCTGAATCTGTGGCGGATGAACGGAGTTTGGGAGGAAAGGGCAGCTGAGGGTATAAGGGCGTGCAGATTTTAATGGGCGGGGTGGTGGGGGCTGAGGGCTAAGGTTTTGGAGAGTAGCTGTGTAACGAGATTTGGAATAGGCCCTGCGGCGAACGATCTGTAAGGAAGCAACAGCTGCGGCGAACCCGCTGGTTTTCGCTGAATTGTGGGGGTAATGCCATGCCAGGCGGGTACCAGAGGCAGCGATACGCACAGCACTGGAATGCTATGGAGAGGAGTCACAGACAAACGATGGATTGAGCTTTTGCGTAAAACTATGACGACGAAAAGGGGTTCCTTTCATCGTTCCGGCAGCAGGGGTGGTCTTTTGCAGCTCTTTGGACTATTCGGAGTGCGGGTTGTGCGTCCTTGGCTGCTGTTCGTGTTGCCGGATTTGTTCGAGCACCATCTCTCTGTGGCGTTGTCGCTGCTGCTCCTCCAGCCGCTCCCGCTCATGCGGATGCAGCAGTGGGGTGGCACGCTGCGGGTGGTGTTCCTGTACTGGTGGGCCTAACATATTCTCTGCAAGCTTCAGGACGTCTTCGGTAAGTGCATCGTTTATTGCTACAGGCTGCAGCTCCTGATGCAATCCCTCAATACTTTGTGGTACCCCTGAGCCTCTTTGCACGGGGCGTGCGCCGCGGCTGCTGCTCTTTTCGATGAGGTGTAACAGGTGCTCCCGCTGCCTCGCTGCAGCAAGGGATTGTCGCGTGTGCAATAGCCCCATAAGCTTCAGCGAAGCAATACGTAAACGCAGCTCTAGGGGTATTGGTTGCTGCGACAAGGCAGCAGCAGCACTTGCTGCTGCCGCTGCTGCTGCAGCTCCATCGACGTTTGCAGTAGCGGCAGTATGCTGTGGTAGGCGTTCTTCCGTGGCACTACTTGCAAACGCAGTCGCAGCTGCTGCTGTTGCGGCAACGGCCCCTGCTGCAACTTGCTGCTGCACCTTCGGAGACTCGAATTCGGCCGCAACGGAGAGCACCAGCTGCCAATCTGCTGCTGCTGCTGCTGCCGCCATAA
Organism: Cyclospora cayetanensis; assembly: GCF_002999335.1. NCBI lineage: Eukaryota > Apicomplexa > Conoidasida > Eucoccidiorida > Eimeriidae > Cyclospora > Cyclospora cayetanensis. Next base: position 254,832 of record NW_020312336.1, on the reverse strand, counting down.
CTTCAGCGAAGGCGTTTAGGGGCAGCTCTGGTGGTACAGCTGCTGCAGCTGAGAGCACCTCATCTTGCTGCAGTTGCTGCTGCAGCATGTACAGGTGCTGCTGCTGCTGCTGCCGCTGTTGCAGCAAACGCAGCACGCCGAGGGCCTCCCGCGGTGCTCCCGCTGCGGCGCAGGATCTTAGCAATGCAAGATACGGTATAACGCTCCCCGCTGGGGGGAACTGTTGAAGCATCGGCTGGATCCGATTAAGTTGCTGCTCCTCTTGCCGCAGTTGCTGCTGCGTGCTGATCAAGTGCTGCAGCTGTTGAATCGCCTGGTGTTGCTGTCGTTGCCGGTCCGCATGCGAGTGAACTAGCAGCTGTAGGCCTTCCCTCCACCTGCCCCCGGCTGCAAGAGCCTCCGCTGCGGCTGCATGTATAGCTGGAGCGTCAAGCGGCGGAAGTTGTTGTTGCTGCCGCAGCAGCTGTTGCTGCTCAAAGTCTCGCAGTAAGATATCTACTGTGCTCGAGCTCTGCTGCGCTGCAGCAGCAGTTAACAGCAGCAGGAAGGTCTCAGTCGTCGGGGCATATGCCTCGCCTCCACTCAAGCTACCAAGGGTATCCTCAGCAAAGTGGTCCTCCCCGTGCTGCACCTGTTGTTCTTGCTGCCGCAACAAGTCTCGCCTGTAGAAGGAAAGCGCCAGCTGCAAGCGCCCCGTTGCAGCTGCTGCAGCAACGGCGGCATTCACAACTTGGGCTTTCGGGAGATACGAGTCTCGCCGTAGCAGCTGCTGGAGGTGCTGGAGCGTCTCTGGCTCTAGTTGTTGTTGCTGCTCCTGCTGGGTGTTTTGCGCCTTCTGTGCAAGGCGTCGCTGCAGCAGTTCCTGGTATCCCTTAAGACTAGCCAGCTCGCCGTACAAATGAAGGGCCTTTTCATGCCTGCCTGCTGCAGCACAGCCGCTCACAAGAGCGGCATAGACACTCGACGGTAGGGCTTGCTGCAGCGCTGTTGCTGCTGCTCTGATGCCTTCGTCTTCCTTTTCGAGGCCAGCAGTCCAGGGGGCGACGCCTACTGCTGCTGTCGGGGCAGCAGCAGCCGCGGCTGTGCGAATCCTCCTTCGCAGCTGCTGAGAGAGATGCAAAGCTGCATCAGCAGCGCCTGCTCTGCTACAGCAGGTAACGGCCAGGCTAAGGACTGCTAGAGATGGCTCATGGCCCTCCGCCTGCATGTGCTCCAACAGCTGCACGCAGGCAGGCGTAGATCGCGAAGCGACGCATACCGTGAGCTGCTACGTATCACACGACAAACTACCAAAACAAGGGGGCTGGCGCCAATGGTCAAAAAATAAACGGTCTACTTCAAAAAAGACCCTTTAGAGGCCTGCATCCCCCTAAAACCAAACCTCTATTGTGGCTTTGCAGCCCACCTTTAGCATTCCGTGTTGCTCTCCCGATCGTTCCAGCAACGCAGCAACGCTGTGGAATGTCGCCTCGTCCGGGGGGGCCCCAGTGGCCTTCATCTGCCTATACACTTCAAACCCGCCAAGAGCGTCCCCCTGTCGCTCGCATGCATGCAGCAAGCAGTTGAAAATCACGGCGAGGCGTTGCTTCTCCCCCATACCTGCCTTCGGAACAGGCATCTCGCTACCTGCGGTCCCGCCCCCCTGGGAAGAAGCAAAAAGTGGGGGCCCCCCACTACTCACGGCTTCCAACAGCTGGAAGGCTCGAGCAAGGTCGATCTGAGGGGGAGCCGCCGCACTGCCATCCTGCTTTTGTTGTTGTTGTTGGCTCTCCTGCTCCCGCAAGATGCTTTGGGCAGCGTTTTCGGTGCTTGCTGCAGCATGTGAAGTCAGATGGCGATGGCGCGCCCGGTGTTCGTACACCGCAGCAGCCCTGCTACTGCTGCCGCTACACAATGCCAGGGCACCACTTCCTGCAGGATGCAAAAAGCCAGTAGGGCCCCCAGAACTGCAGTGACAGCAGGCTCTGCTCCTGGCATGACATCTCAGGGCTGCTGCTGCTTCTGCACGCTGCGCCTGGAAGAGGAGTAGAAGGAGCAGCACCGACAAACGGAATGTTGCTCGCGCCGTTGAGCGTCCACGGTGGCAGACACTGCTAAACAGCAGCGCCTCTATGGCCATTGGAATTTATGGCCCCTCTTCAGCCAAGTAAAAGTACTAGCTGTGGTGCCAAAAAGGCATATTGCCACTGCAACACGACAGGACGCGAGGTGCCTCAGGTTCACGTGTACACCTGGAAGCCCATGAGCAAGAATTGTCGTGTTTAGGGTTTACTTCGTCTTATCGCACTGTATGTACGGGGAGAATGACTTCCCGTGTCGTGCGGTCCCTGTCGGGAACAACACCGGAATCATATATAGGCTGAGAAGCCCTGAAGAGTCGGAGCTAAAGGATCTTCTCGACTATTCAAAGGGGCCCAAAGTAATCAAGAGCCATTGTTAAGCCTAGGCTGATGTGATTACAGCCAGAAATGCGCTCTAGGGGCCTCGCGTCTGCCCCCAAGAGACGCATTTTACTGTTCAAGTGGCGCCTTAGGACCCCAGCACTGGCATTTTCCCAGCCCCCCAGCCGGGCATCCCGCTATACAAAAACCATCAATTTTAGTTTAGACAATCAAGAATCTGTAGTTGTGAAGGTGTAACGACTCAAAACTGAAAAAATGCGCGCTTGATGCGGTGTCGAGTTCCGCAGTGCGCGCCTCCACATAGGGCCTTCGACTCCATCCCGCCGTGCCTTCCTTCCGGCACGAGGTCGAGGCCAGCCGTCTGGATGGGGAAACTGCGATTATTCAAACGAATTCAACGCGGACTGTGGCGTGTGCGGCACTAGAGGCATTTATATTCATGCCTCTTCTGCACGGCAACCCCAACAAGGCGATTTCAACACCAGACACTCGACCGGTGCCGCCGGCCGCTGCGGCACTGTGGAGGCGCTATCGCTCCAGCGTCTGTTGGAGCATCAAATCTCAGGCGTTTCCGCGGTAGCGCTTGCGATGACTGCGGGGATTGGCGTCTCATGCTTGGTAATCCGAACCGTGTGAAGGCCTCCATCATGTATGGTTCTTCGGTGGAATTCGCCACTGCAGGGCTTCTCTTTGGGAGGGATAACTGCAGGGGCCTGGCAGACAAAAGCTTTGAGAAGCGGAAGGCTGCGGCTCAGGCTGTCCAGCAGCTCATCAAGCAACAAGTGGCGGTAGCTGCCTCGGCCGCACCAGACACCGCAGGCGATGAAGACATGCAATATTCTGCGAAGGGATCCCCCAGTCTCTCGGAAAAGCCACAAGAACTGCAGGAGAGCCAACGGCAAGACACGGAGGCCATTGTTGCCGTCGTTCAGAAAGCAGTTGCTGCTCTGACCACCGACTTCCTCTCCAGTCCTATTGCCAACATACGCAAGGGCGGACTATTGGGACTTGCAGCTGTTGGTCTCGCCTTTGACGTATGCCTTCATCATGCGCACTACGCACTTTGCCCTCAGGGATCGATTCCGAATCCTTAGAAAGTCTGCCTTCAGGTTATGGGGGGGAACCTCCTGGAGCTGCCCTTCCTAGCGGTGTGCGGGAGTATTTTTGTGCAGTCTGGAGGCCTGGAGTGCTGCTTGCTGCTCCTGCTGAGGCCTCTTTTGAAGTCGTTTGGTGATCCAGATCCGCGAGTACGATACTATGCGTGCGAGGTGGGTAGAAGCCGTTTCCCTGAGCGTCTTCGAGGCTGCTGCCTCTTCCTTGTCTCTCATCCTCGCTGCTGAGCGATATACTGCTGGCACTGACAGTCTTTCTGTCTCTCGCACTGGGGCACTCCTTATAGTCTTCTACACCCTGCAGCCCTTCCATCCTCCCCTCTGCTGCGAGGCTTGCCGCTTCCGCCTCCCCCGTAGAGCCTCCCCTGCATGCGCTACTTTGGCGGCGTGTGGAGGCTGTCTGCTGCAGAGTCTGTTCAACGTCCTCAAGGCCGCCAGGAGCCTTAGCTTGCGATTTCTGCCCGAGCTCTTTGATGGGCTTTGCAAAGTCAGCAAGGCACTTGGGCGGCTCCAAAGCTGCGCAGCCACCCGTAGAGAGTGCCCCTCACACTCCCACTTCGATAAACCTTCAAATTTTCTTCTGCGGATCGCGCTAGCTGAACCTCACGCACAGCCGGGTGCCGCACAGGAGCAGTGACAAAGCCAGAAGAAGGCATCAACACCTGGCCGGCAGGGGCGCTGCTTACCCCATTGATGTCTTGTGTTTGTGTATACAATATATATATATATATATACATATATATATACATATATATATGCGGTTGTGTGTATATATGTGTGCCTACGCGTGCAGCTTTGCGGGGACGTTGACAGGGAGGTGCGACAAGGCGTCGGGTTTGTTGACAGCCTGCTAAAGGAAGAAACTGCAGCGGCAGCTGCAAAGGCAGCAGCTGCTGCCGCTGCGGCAACGGCAGTGGGAGTACCTGCAGCCGCAACAGCAGCGACAGCACAAGGACCTATTACCCCGGCTTTCATCCATTTGCTTGTTGAAAGACTTCTCGTCCGCAACCCCTATATCAAAGTCTTAGCAGTAAGAAGCGAACGGTGTTTTTCTTCGATTGGTGTAAGGTCGTCTGCTTGTGGCTCCTAACGTCTAAAAGACACACGCGTGCCACTGCTGCCTTCCGCGTGCTGTATTTGCAGCTCTCATGGATTTCTTTGCTGGAAACTAGTACAGGTAGTACAACGTCCACTGCCTTTGTTGCTCATCTAGCTTCGCTGTGTTTGTGGCGCCTCCAATGCTGGCGTTGCCACTGCCACCAAGGCTCCGGAGCTGTTGCTGCTTACTGCTTTGGAAGCGTCATCGCAGCACACGGGGTTCATGAGACGTCGTTGGTACGTTGGTGCGCATGCGCATGTGTATGTTGCTGGTGTGCTTCGGCGGCTGTTGCTGGCCTTCAGGCATCGACATGCTGCAGTATTTGCCGCTCTTCCTGGGGGGCTTGCTGGAGCTCCTTGGGGATTCTCATCGGTAGGAGAAGAGTGACTCTTTTGGCTCTGCTACTGCGGCTGCAGTGGCACTCCGTGCAGGGGGGCAAGACGTTTATCTGGCCAAGCAGCTGCATCTGAGCGCGAGGAGCAGCAGCGCAGATCTCTCACCCCACCGGCGCTGCTGCTGTTACCCCTGCATGGTCTTTGCCGCAGGGATATTCGCCAAGCCGCCGATCTGTGTGTCACGAATTTCTTGGAGGATCTCCGCTCGGATCCGGTTGAGAGTAAGCGAAGCCGAGGGCCGCTGATGCGTCTGTTGCTAAATCTCTTGTCATAATGTTCTTGTTCCTCTTGAAGACGGAGGATATCCGTAGGCTGTGCTGCACCCCTCTGGCTGCCTGCAGCTGCACAGTGCGCGCAGCTGATGTTTAAGCTTTCTGGAGCTCCTGCTCTTCTAGACAAGATGCGCGTAGTGCCAATCCACGTGCTATGCCTTTGCCGCAGCGGATCCAGCTGTGGTAGCGCAGACGGCGGAGGTTGTGCTGCGTTGTAGCGACAAAAGCAACAGCTCCTTCACGCACCTGACTGCCCTCGTTTGGCTGCACGAGCTGCTGTTGCTACTGCTACCGGATGACACACAGCAGCGGCAGGAAGAAGTCGCAGCTGCAGATTCCACTCCCAAGGCACAGTGGCACCTAGAGGTTCAGAGACACCTGGAAGTACGTTCGTCGGGCCTACTTCTAGGCTTCGATTGCCCTTGCCTTTGTTTGGAACTTTAGATATAGAGCTGCTCTTTGTGTTTGTTGCTGGGTGTGGTGCTGCTGCAGCCGCTTGGCTGCCGAATGCTGCAAAGCATTTTGCGTTCCGCTGCGGAAGCAGAAGAAGGCAAGTCACTCTACACCCGTCTCCGTCGCTGATCCACTGCCGCGGACTTTTGCAGCGACAACGGGAAGAGAAGCAGCAGTAGCACTAGTTGCTGCAGGAAAAGTCGCAATGCGGCGTGTGGTGGTTGCGTGTGCGTTCACACAGAGATATCGCGGATGGCTGCGGAAGTCCATGCACACGTCATTGCTAGGGTATGTCATCTCAGCTTTCCACTCGATGCTGCTCTTTCTTTCTGTGGCTCTGTATTGATGCCGGTGGATCCCCCTGCTGGTGCTGCTTGTGCACCTTTTGTTTAGGTGTTGGTCTCAACTACTGCTCTGGATCTTTCCGAGTTTGTCAGCAGCGCTGCTCGATACCTTTTATCATATTCCGCACCAGCACCGTCAACGGGAGCGGCCGGAGCTGCCGCAGACACTCCCGGGGGTGCAGCAACAGCTGCAGACGACGTCCGTTCTCTGTGCCTCCAGTGGATGGAGTTGATGCTCGTTGAGAAGCCACATTTGCTGCAGCTGACAGAGGAGCAGCCGCAGCAGAAGGCCGGCCCGTTGCGAAAGCGTTTTTTGAGTTTGTTTCAGCAGCAGCAGCAGCACAAGCAGCCAGATCAGTTGTTGCTGCATAAGCAGCAGCAGCTAGTGGCCACTGTCCTGTACACTGCGTTGACGGCTGAGAGTGCTTTGGCACCAGCACCAGCAGCAGTAGGAGCGGCTTCTGGAGCAGCGGGGTCTGCAGCTGAGGCACCGAGCCGCCAGCAGTCCGCTTCCAGCACAAGGAATCGTGAAGCTGCTGGGTTTGTGGCAACAGCAGCCACCAATCATATCGTGAGGATGGCTCTCTCAATTCTAGGCCGATTTATTCAGCGCAACTCGACAAACATTCGGGTGGTCGTGGAAGAGCTGCTGCGGCTGTTGAAGGCAAACCGCTCCCTCCTGGTAAGCACAACACCCTAAGCCGCTAGGCACTCAAACCGTTGAGTGTTGTGTTGAGTTTTCTGCATTGAATGCTTACATGGCAGTGGAAGCGCGCTGCCTGCTCTTTATACGCGGCTTCTCGGCGTTTGAAGAAGGACTCGAGGGCTCGGATGTGCGTCTCGCAGGATGGCCGCGGGCACTTTGCTCTACGGCAGCTCTGCACCATGGGGGACCCTTGTGAGGTGTATATGCACATTGCCGTGGAGCTCCAGCACCAATATGAATCGGCTGTCGCTGCTAAGAAGGCGGCTGAATCGACGTCGGCAGCAGCGGGCTATGACGCAGCACCAGGCCAGGCCGCAACGGCAAGACGTGACACTCCCAGCACGCCTGCTGAGGAGGGAGCCGCGGCTCCTCCGGTATCCCCTGAAGAGGACTCAAAGCAGACGATACAGTTTCTGCATCAGATTGTCCAGGCTCTGAGCATTGACCTCTTTAGTGCCAAGGTACGAATGTGTAGGGAGTGTTAGGCCTGAGGCCTCCACAGGCTCGCCACTGCAGAACAGAGGAGCCACAGACCCCGCGGCTCTTAGGTGGGCATCAAAGGCGTGGCTAGCTCCCCCCCGGAATCTGTCTGCAAAGCAACTTAGCGCGCCGCTTACATGTCTGCCACCCTGCGTGACGGAGGCTAGCTCTGCAGTTCGTGGCAAATGGGGGATACGGGGGGGGCCCACCTGCTGCCCCGCCCCGCTGTTAGTAGGCTCACCTCTTTAGAAAGAGGGTCTGCGAAAAATGGCGTGCTGTGGCTTTTTTCGCGACGCAGGAAGTGAAGGGCGTTCGGCAGGAGCTGCGCAGAGGTAAGTACTGAAACACCTTGGACCAACGCATTCCATGGTTTCTGGGGTCTGTGGCATTTTCGCTTTACTGGGGATGGCTGCAAAGAGCGGGCTCCCCCGTCAGAAGGCGTGCATTGCTAGGGTTGCAGTTGGATTTAGTCCTTTTAGCTAGATGGCATCTTGAGCTTTGCTCCTCCTCTTGCTGTTGGTACGGCTGCTGCCGCCGCTCTGTTCCGCCCAGAAGGGGATACCACGATGTTTGAAGCCCTGCTGCCCACCTGGTAAGTCTTGCAACAGATTCAGCAGCAAAAAGGGCAAAAATATCATAGGATCACACGAACAAGCATCCTCTCAAGCCTCTCCGGATGCCCCTTCCGGCATTCAGTGGCATCCTCTGTGCGCTGCAAGCCGTTTTCGACTGTTGGGCTGTGAGATGGATGTGTCTCTCCAGGGCAACTAACTCCGTTTGGTTGATTGCTCTCTCATTATACGCGGGGCAGTCGGAGGTGGCTGCTGAAGTGGTCGCGCTACTGTAAGGCACAAGTGCACCTGCACATCGCAATGCGACGGCAAAGGTGTCGATTGGCTTCGTGTGCTTCGTTGGTTCGCTGCTTTTAAGCCCCTCAGAAGAGAAACCCCTTCCTTCCCTTCGCATCATTCCATGCATCTGTTTTCGCCGCGTCGCAACCGCTTATGACTTAACTTAAAATACCACACACACACACACACATACACATACACACACAAACAAACAAACAAAAACATACATACACACAAATACTCACACACACCTGATGCAAAGCGGCGTCTTGATTTTCTGTCGTTCGGACTCGTATCGCACTTCTTCTTGTCATTTGATGCAGCTTATCCCGTTTATAGAGCCTATCTCGTAGATTGCAAGGATCCATGTGATGGGGGGCCATTCGCGCTTGTATAGTAAAGCTGCGACGCCCTTGCTTCTCTGTTGTTTCCCTTCTGGCTCGCCTGATGCAGGAGCCGAGAAGACGGCCTGTCGGCCCTCGAAATGCTACAGCTGGAACAGCTCGCGCTGCTGCTAGACAGCCGACAATTCGCCTTCCTCAGGATGAAGCTCCATCAGCAGCCTCTAGACCCGCATCTTCTAACGGCTGTGAGAGGTGTGGCATCCGGGTGGCAGGCAGCGGCCAGTGTTACATCAAAAGCAGCAGCTGCTGGTGTTGTTGGAAATCAGCGCACCCTTGTCATATTCACGGCTCACGTTTTGGGGGTTCCGACGCATAATGGGGGGTTGTACATCTTGTTTAAAAAGGATGCACTCGTATGTCTTTGCACTTACGTGGGGGTGAGTGCGTACGGGGTGTTGAATCCTAGCAGTGCTCATCTTCTCCCTTGAGGCCTTGAATCTCCCCTTCTCCTGTCTTGCGTCGCTCGATGGTGCCTACGCAATGCTGCCTCTGTTACAGGTATTGGAATGCTGCTGCCCCAGGGCCCTGCCTTCACGCTCCTTCACCGGAGGCTGCAACTCGCCTCCTCCAACGCCTGCTGCTGCAGCAGCCCGAAACTGAGGTGCACACACGCTACAGCGCTCCCGTTGTGTGCAAAAAAGGACGAAAGCGTGCAACAGTTGAGATTGCAGCTGCTGGTTTCGCTGGAGCTGCAGCTCGAATCCCCGATGCATTGTGTTTTCTTGTGTTATTTCCGCCTCTGACATTTCCTACACCCCTTCTGTCGCAACATTTCTTCCCATAGCAATTTTTTGATGCCCAGGTTCTGATTGTTGCTGTTGTGCAAAATGCATGTGTATGGCGTGCAGGCCTGCTGAAGCCCCCAAATCTCTGGTTAGTCGCGCTCTTTCTCTGGCCGCCGCAGCCCGCGAGCATGTTGAAGACGATGTGGCTTCACTGGAACTCCAAGAGCCCTGTGCGTCTTACTCGTACTGTTTTTGGATCCGTAGCGTGCCCTTAATCTAAGTGTGCTATTGTGTCGCTCGCTGCCGTCTCTTCTTGTACTGTCTCTGCCTCGCATTTTTTCCGCACGCCTTCCGCAGAGAGTTCCTCCTCTTTGCAGCCTTCTTGAAGACGTTTTGCTGCTTCTTTGGCTTCACCTGTATCATCGTATTGGCGCGCGTGTCGTCACCTTGCATTCGTCGTTGTGTCCGTCAACTCTGTTTCAAGAGGCATTGGGGCTTGCTTGGTGCTGGGGCAGTGGGTGTCATCTACAAAGGATTGTTTGGAGCGTTTCTCTGCTGTGTCTTCCTTTGCCGTTTCAGCCTCCTGAAGGGCTCCTTGTGTGTGCGGGTAGTGCCCTAATTCACTGGTAGTTGGTGCGGTGCAAGAGACACCCCTTTATTTCTGTGCAGGGCGGCCTCCCTCACCGCGCGAGCCACGGGAAAGCTCCGTCTACTCCCAAAAGTCTTCGGAGTCAAGAAACGGGTCATTGTCGCAAAAAGTAATGCCCCAAAAGGGGCAATCACTACAGTCTCCTGAAGAAGGCCTCGACGAGGGGCTAACTGAACATGGCTCTGTCAAGAAAGCCTTCCCATCCGCTGCCAGCGATATCTAGACTCTGGGACAGGTGCCGTGCAAGGGGTGTACGCTGAAGGAGGACGGGTTTATGTAGAGGGGAATTAGTGCAGGTACTTTGTCAAGGATAAGTGGAGTTGTTATCGAGTTAGCCACACGGAGACAGGCAGATTGTACTCTGAGCGCTGGGCAGCTGCAGCCTTTCTCTCGCATCTTTCTTTTCTTCTAATGCACTATAGCTGCTCCCCCATCCATGGCATACACGCTCCGCCTGGTTGCTCAGTCAAGTGTCTATCGCGCCGTCTCAAGATGCGTGCGCCTTCCTAACAATCCGCGATTCCCCATATGAAGCTTCCGCTTTGCTGCCTGTTGTCGTGTAACAAGCTTGTGCCCTGTCGGCTTCTGTGTACATATATGTCCACCAGACATATATATATATATATATATATATATATATATATATATATATAGCCCACGGTTGTATAAGGAGGCCGTGAGAGATGCGGAGAACCTGTTGTATCCCACCGGCATATACAGATTTATGCGAATCTATGTGGCCCGGCCAATATCGCAAAAGCTCTTTCCCTGGTGAGGATTGTGCCACAGATTTGTCTACGGTACTATCAGTTTATCGGGTTTCGAGCCTCTAGGAACCACGCCCACAGCGAGGTGACTGGCACCGAAACGCTGCCGCGTTTTTTGACCTGCTTAGTAATGTTTTAAGAAATTAGTGATGCTCCTAGACCTTTATGCCCAATTCTCTTACTTGTTCCTGTCCCCATGTATTTTCTTTCTTACATGCTTGTTGATTGGGGTGAACGAAAATGTACATCACATGCACAGACCCCTTTTTCACATGTGGGCAGCACTTGTTGCCCTTCTTTCCCCCGCCTGTCGCAAAGAGCTGGGTGTGTTTTACACTATGTTTAGTCCCATTTCCACGTGAATCCTCCTTTTTTCTAAACGACTAAGCCATATGGCCGCATACGCACAAAGTCATATAACAGGGCCATCACTGTGTTTATCAGGTGATCAAAAAGCGAATTGCAGCAATGAAAGAAAGGGGATGCACCAAAGTCTCGTCTTCTTCCTCAGGATTTAGTATTTGTTGACATTTTAAGCGCGGTATTCAAAAGCCTTCAGGGCTCTGTGACCACACACCCCGAGGTCCGCAAGCAGCCTTCCTGCATCCGCCTCGGTGACGTGAACAAAATACTCGCACAGGTTTCACGACCGCAAGGCGCTGTCGCTGTCGCCTCATTTCTCATATGGAATACTCATGCGCACTACAATCAATGCCTAAAAGCGCAACTGCCAATAAGTGGAAGCTTTCTCACTGCGCGCACGTAGGATATCGTGCACCATGCAGTTTCCTCTTAAATCCTGTAGCCAAGCTCATAAGTCTCCCTTTTGTATTCATGATAGAAGTCTGCGTTTGGCGCTCCTCCACTGCAGATGGTTGCAATGGGTGTAGTCGACCCCTGTCATCCGGTCCCTCCTAGGCACTGTGCATAGCACAGGATTGGCAGCCACGAGAGTTGTTGCAATAAAGGACGACTATTCCATGTAAATCTTTGCGTTTCTCCTGGCTCAATGCAGAACACGCCTTTAACCAGTGGGTGGCGGGGCCCTTGTGGGACCAGGGCCCCCTAGCTCGAGGGGCCCCCATCACGTTCTGAGTTCGGCTCTACACCAGGAAACCGCCGAGGTTTGTTGGAAGCCTAAGCATCAGACCCAAGAAGCGGGCTTGAACGGGTACAGAATTCATGAGCTATTCGTGTTTCGGCGTTCAGCGCGACTGCTCAACCACGTCGAGCATCATGACCACGCCTTCTCCGCTGAGGGCCCCCTTGCCAGAAACTTTGAGTGACTCCGGGGCCCTTGGTGATGGTGGGGCCCCTCCAAGTCTGTCAGCTGGGCGTGAAGGCAGTTCCGGATCGCAGCAAGAAAATTTACGCGCGATTGTTGGGGGCCGCTTAAAGAGGATGAAGCCTGCTGAGGAGGCCCCAGGCATTCACAGCAGTGACTCTTGTGCTGCGGTAGCGAGCTGTTGCGCTCCAGCTGCAGGGGAAGCAGGAGCTGATGATCATGAGACCTGTGAAGATCCAGAGGCGATCGGGAGGAACAGAAGGAGCAGTGGGCGGCATGGCGACAGAATCCCCTGTCCCATGGATCCTTCGCACTGTATTTACAGCTTGCGGCTGCAGGCTCATCTGAAGAAGTGCACGAAGGCCAGAGACATCGCTTTCTCGCACTGCCTGCCGTTCATGCAACCAGGAACGAACCTACCACTACAGCAGCAGCAAGACGAGCAGCAAAAGCAAGGCCAGCAGCAGCAACAAGACCACCAGCAGCAGCATGCGAGGTACATTGAAACCTCAGATACAGCGGCGGCCTTCACCCCGCAGCTCGAGCGCAAGATTTCGAGAGTCTATGAACAGTGTCTGAAGTATCTCATGCAGGCTTCATCAAATGGCACACCAGCAGTGTCGGAAGATGAAACACCAGCAGCTGTAGCGCCTTGGGAATGTGGGCAGGCGTTGCCTGCTTCTGCCTTTATTTCCAAGTGCTGTGACCCTGAAGCCGATAGCGGCTGCGGTACCATGACACCAGACGCAGCAATGCTGCTGCGTGCTGCAGCTGATGCTTGTCAAGTAGCTCTAGGTACGGGGTCGGCCGAATCTTGTGGAAAAGGCACCCCGCTCGCCTCTGTCGAGGCGCAGCTGCAGAAGGCCCTTTCATCGCCGCGCCAGCGGCAGCTACCTCTGCTACAGCAGCTGTTGCTGCATCTGCAGGAGCACCTGAACAAGCACCAGCAGCAGCTGCTACAGCTTCTCTCCTTGTGCCTCTTGGAGGCATATCTTGAGTCGGCAAGCTGCGATCATACCTTGCTTGTAGAGCTCGGCGCAGGCAAGTCTTCGTTCCGGGGAAGCCTTGTGGTTTTGCGGTGTCTAGGCACGTCAAAGAAGAGGGGCGAGCCGGCAAAGTGCCTGCCTCGGTGATATTTATTTGGTGGATTCGTAAATTTTACTGTGGATGAAGAGACCTGCTGACTTGAGCCTTTCCCCTTCGCTGCATCGCTGCAGCAGTGCAGTCGTCGTGCTGAGGCACTGTCTGGTGGGCCCCCTGGGTGACATCACGATATTTGCGGTGTGTCTTTGTGTGTCTGAACTTTTCGCCTCTTGACGAAGCCGGCTTGAGGGAGGCGTTTTCTTCTTCCGAGACTGGATCGCTGCACTTGGCAACCTGTGGATGCGCTCTGCCTGCCTCATGTGCGCCGTTCTGGCATTGCAAGAGCTGCCGCTGCGTGTGCTTGCTGCTCAGGAAAGGGGGATCTCACGCGCTGGCTCGGATGCTGGTCCGCCGTTGCCGTTGCAGCCACTGCGCCGTCTGCAGGCGCAAAAGCCTTCGAGGCAGGTTCCTCCAGCGTTCTGCTCTCTGGGGAGGCCCCTCGACATCGTGGCATCCGCTGCATTGTGGTTGATAGGGAGGCGCGTCGCTACCGGAAGGAGGCAAAAGATAAATTGCTGCGCAATCCGAACGAGCCTAGGCGGCTTCACCCTGCTGCCGTTGCAGCTGCGCAAAGACGCAAGGCTGCAGGGACTGCGGCAACAGGTGCCTCAGCGGTCGACTGCAACAGCGGCCCCAACAATCCCTTACTCGAGGAAGCAACAGGCTGGCGATCTACTGCGGTGATGCAGTACGAAGAAAGCGCGCGATCAGCAAGCCTCCACTCTCCGACTGTTGGCGGTTCCGCTAGTGACGCGCCTCCCTTGGCTGCTGCCCCTCTAGTTGCCGCTGCTTCTCCGGATGAGAGCAGCGGATGCAATACAGACCGAAGCCTCGGCAGCTTGCCATTTTTACCCTTCCCTCCAGTGCGCCTTCGGATGGATATTTCGGATTTCTCACTCTCGGCGCTCTTGCAATATGTTCGAGCTCAAGGCCCTCTCCGCCAGTAAGCCTAGAAGTGCCCTGCAATACGTTGAACCCTAAAGCACTTGTGCATGAGAATGCCTTGTGTCATCACCCCAAGTCATAAAGCACTAACGGCCCTAAACTATGAGTTTCGTCAACGGCACCACCGCCAGATGCAGGCAAATGGAGAGCTTCCTCCCTCTCCCTGGCGAGCACCTGCCAGTCCCGCCTACTGAAAGTGACGGCTAGAGATGTTGTCTGTACTGGGTGACTTTCTGCAGGCCGCATGTTCCTGGCTTTTTCAATACCCTCTTTCGTTATGGATGCCGATTCGCTTTGCCTCCGCATCCGAAAGTGAAACCAGCAGTGGAGGCGCAGCAGCAGGCGCTGCATAACGGCGCAGGAGAGCCGAAAGCAGAGAAGGCACGAAGTGAAGAAGGGTCCTTTAGTGGAGTGGAGGGTAGCAGCCAGGAAAGCAGTCTCTCTCCTTGCTTTTCCGCTTCAACAGTGGCCGAGTGCACAACAGAGACAGCCACGGCGGCTGCGGCTGCAACACGCGAGGCCTCTGCTCCTCCTGCTGCCGGAAGAGGACTGCCGCATGGCCCTAAATCACGACTCTTGCGATCACTAGCAGACGGATCGACTGCTGACTTCTTTCGCCTCGCGGAAACGCTGGGAGAGGGCGGCGGGCCAAACATGAAAAAGTATATTTCTTATTTTCGGCAGTGTTGTCTGAAGGCAAAGCTGGGGTGGCATTTCTAGGCTTTAGATGTCTAGAGTCACCTATAGCGGATGTGCATTGGCGACTAGTGGAAAAACGTAGCCTGCTGTTTGCGCTATGAGCGATGGCTTGACACCCCTCCTCGTTGCATGGTGCAGCCGCTGACGGCGCTTGCCCGCTGCTGTAGTTGCTGTGCGAGTGCTTCGGTTTCCTACGCTTCGGGATACCTGTGTGGTCCAATGCTGCAGGATAGAGGAGGTTCTGGGCATCCATTTCAAAGGCAGCCCGGTGGTTTCCGTCCTTGGAGTCGCGAAGCACCTCTGCGGCAGTGGCTCGGACGTTGCGCTACGGTGTGTCTTAGTTCTTGTTGAATAGGGAGTTTAAAGTTGTGTGCTTGGGGCTTGATGCTTGGAGTTGGCAGTATCTTGTTGGCGCGCTTGCAGATGTTTTGCCTCCGCAAAGGATCGGGGGCCCTCGGATTTCAAGTTCTGCATTTGCATTGCAACGTGCTGTCACCATCGGTAAGAAGAAAAGAGCGCCGGTGGAAGCAGATGAAGCTACAGCTGGAGGAGTTGTTCGTAGCAGTGGCTGGAAAGGCCGAAAACGGAGCAGCAGGAGGGCAGCGGCAGTGTTAGTGGGCTAAGCGTGGTCACTCGTGGGATATGGAGCTGCCTAAACTTTGAAGATCACACATCTTTCTGGGGCTTTCTTTTTCACTTGCCTCTTGCGCTTTCGAGCTTTGCTGCATACTCGCGCCATGTGTCGCCAGCGATTTGCGCAGGTGTTCCATGGACTCGTTCGTCGGTGTAGACTTTCTTCTGAAGCTTGGATTATCGCTCCCGGAGATTTCCCTCCTATTCTCGCTCTCTGGGTCAGTTGGCGGCTGCTCTTTTTTCTATATTGCGCGGCGTCCTTTGCAGTGATCTTCAAAGGGAAGGAAAGGCTTCGTGATTCCCGTTTTCGGGTCATACACATTCAAAAAATGTGTGCGCTGCTCACCAGGTGGGCCACTGGGGCCTCAGACAGAAAGAGGAAAGTCGGAAATCTCGTCAAGAGGATCTTGGACATCTCGAGGTGATCTACAGTTCAGGCTGTAAAGGGTGGGGGCCACAAGAAGTATACGCGATCTAAAACCCTTCTTTGAACAGGCTTTGGTGCTTGGTCCCAATCCCTCTGCTTTATCGTTTCCATTGTAACTTCTGTGCTTCTGTATGTGAGTTTGTTGCGCTCTGTTCGGGTTTGCAGAGTCGCATGGTTACGCGAAAAGGGTTTTTGTAATGCGACCCTGCGCCAATTCGTTGCATCTGAAGAAACTCCTGAATGCTTCGCAATTACCGCTAGCTCCCACCTCTAACCCCCTCAGCCCTTTTTGTGGGAACCCCATGCCTTTATCCTGAATGGTGGGTGAATGTGTGGAGTTCCTACGTCTTCCGAAATATACCAAACTGGCTTACGTGATACGTTTCGGCCTTTACAAAACTAGAACTTGGGGGTCAGCAACTAAGGTTTGAAGTGTACGATATTCAGCTTTTCCGCGTTCGCTGCTTTACGGGCCCAGGGACTGGCATTGGGGTTGGCATCCTCTCGCACTGCCTCCTTGGATACCCAACTAAGGGACAACTATGATTGAAGTTGCACAGAGCATATTCGGCCACTGTCTAAGGCTCATACCAGGAGAAATATACAAAATATCCATCGTTGAAATCCAGGCATTGTCTGTTCAGAGGGCACTCTGGAATCACCATGCCTCAGCATTTGTTTCAACTCTATTCCACCTAAATGTGAAAACAGGAGCGCAAATCCAAAGATACTGACTTAAACTGTCTACTAGTCGCCTTCTTCCGGATCCTCATCGCCGTGACTGTCGCTTTTTCTTGAGAGATCAGCAAATGCTATTTTCCGCTCGAGTCGGACACGCAGCGTCCCAAACTCGTACTTTATCAGGTGCTCCACTTTCTGCGTCAAACGCAAGAAAAAACAGCAGTGAAAGCTTAAGCATCATGAAAGCGAAGAGGCTTTGTGTACGGGTGGGCAGACACATGCAAGTGCAACACAACAACGCGAGGAACCGCAACAATGCTAGCACACCAGGCCAGTTGTCAGAACAGAAGGCATTCGCTGCATCATTGGGCGTTTAAAGCTCAAATATTTCGCTCAAGAGCACATAGCGTCTTGGCTTTATGGCCACTTAGACAGGCCTTAACAAGTATAATCTGGTAGTGTAATATTTACTGATATTTTGTGTCCGTTTGCCTCGAAGACGATTTGTGCACAACTGTTAGCGGCTGCCTGCTGCTTAAGACAAGTGAACAGCCTTTTCTGCACTTCCTTCTGCAGCGTCTCCATTGAGACAAATTCTTTTTTCATTGCTGCTGTTCCATTCTGTCTATGGAGCCTAAAGGCGCCCAGGCAGATAGCCGCAGAGGGTGGTATAGGATCGTAGGGTCTTGCTACTTGGCGCGGGTCGCTCTCGCTGTGGTTCCACCCAGTTGAATCCGATCTTGAGGTCTCGAGGTCAACTTCCAATTTTCTAATGTGATTTTGTTCCTCTTCAAGTGCAGCCCGCAGCCGCTCTTTCTCAGTCTGTAGAGCATTATTCGTAGTAGAATGCTGGGTTTGGATACAATTCTGGGGTAAGGTGAATAAAGCAACGCTTTCAGCTGCTTCAGGTGCCCATTCCGCACTGTCCTGCAGTTCAGGTTTATCGCTTGGCTGCACGGTCGGCTCGAACCCTGAAGGTTCCCTTTGCAGCGATTCGAAGCCTGCGGCACCCCATCAACACAAGCAAAACTTCTGCGCTTCTAATTTTTTGTCCCCCCCCCCAAAAAAAGCACTGGCCTTATCCGCATTCATTTAAGGCTAGGGAAATGATATGAAAGAGCGGGAACGAACTAGCACCGCTGAATGACAGATGATGTATGTGTCAGTGAGTGCCACACTAATTCTTGGCCCAATAGGCTCTTCCTGCTCCAAATATTTTGTAGTTTTACGCCTAGAAGTCCCCACATCTGCAGCGTGACGCAGCTCTGAGGGAAGACAAGTTCAGCGCACCCGCAGCTGCTACGCAGATACAAAGAGAGAATTATGGTGTTAGGCACGATAATCCTTTTACAGACTTTGGAACATATTCATAGACACGCACGTGTGTATGCAATCGATGCATGTTCTTCCACATTGAATAGTTCTGTCCCTACGGAGAAATACCCCAGGATGGCTCTTCCGGCGTGCCAGCACAAATTTCTTCTAGGTATTTTTTTAGCATATGCACACTCAAATGGAAGTGCCAATGTGAATGCACTGGTATATGTGTGTGCACAAATGCATCTCGATACTAGTGTGTAGATACAACTGAAAAAAGCTATGCCGTTACCTGATGGTGTGATGAATATATGAACAATGCCCCTCTGAATGTCTCTGCTCTTCCTAAAAGTTTCCCTTTGGTTCAGGTAGAGGCGCCAGACTGCCAGTTCCTGCACCCTACGGGAGGCAGCATGCAAGGCCTCTTCGCGTGCCCATCGTTTACGTAAGTGCTCGCTGATATTCTGCAAATAATACAATAACCCATGCTTGTAGACACTGAAAGCATAGTACAACTAGCAAAAGATGGCTGTATTGAAAAATGTATGCGGTAAAAGTGCATCTAGAAAGGTAACGCAATAAGTGATTCCATCGGGCTAACCTTAGAGGCGCACCCAGCTAAGTATATGTCAAGCTCCACTTTGGTTAACACCGAAGACGTGGTTATAGTGCCAGCACAAACGAAAACAGCTCAGAAACAGTGGACAAGGGAGGGGCCAAGCGAAGGCGTTGTATATAGGAGCTTGGCGAAAAGGAGTCATGTCAAGGCATTCTAGAGGTCAAACACACCAAACGATATTTCGAGCTACTTTACTTAATGCAATTTCCATACATATGTAGCACACACTTTGCCTCAGATATATATTAGGGCTGCGGCGCACAGAATAATTGAGATGGTAACCTAGCATACCATGTCATTCACAGTCGGCCGTCGGAGTGTAGGCACATCACTTCCGCTCACCTTGTGTTTGTGCACTTCCAGAAATGCTCCTTTGACTATGTCATTCCAAACGTTGCAGATAGTAGCTTCTGTGTTAGATAGAAAGAAGCGTTCCTAAAAGCGCATGTTTCCAACTTTTCAACAAGAGAATAGGAAAATCACCTTGCCAATTCCCTTCCTCGTCGACAGTGCGTCGTCCTCGCGGGCATTGTATTGTCGCCTCCAAAACTCTCTAGGCATTAGCTCCGTCAGCCAAGATACTAAATCGGTGCTGCGCCTAGATGAAAGCAGCTTTGCGTTGACAACTGGTTTCTGCTCAAATCTTTTGGGCTGAGTTCTTATGTTTACGTTTGGTAAAAGGTAGATTTACCTCATCCAGTTGATTTACGATCCGCCCTACTGCGTCTTCTTGAAGAAGTGTCGTTCCAATATGTGCCACCCAGAGCCGTCGCCACAAGCGGCTTTCGCGTTCTTTTCTGTTTCATCCACATTTCCAAATCTTTTTGATACGCATTATTTCTGTGAATGTAACTTTCCCATTTATACTTTCGCTCTATCGCGCAGAGCATGGATGAGAGGATTCAGACGAAATATTGCCAATTGTCCACGGTGTGGATTGACATTTCTTCCCAACCCGGTGACTAGAAAAGCTTTCATTGATTGTGCTACGACCCTGAGTAACAGCGGAGCTCACTCAAGTATTCGGTGTTGCAGTGCCTGCTTTGCTTGAAGGTGCCGCTGTGCTTCTCTTCCTTCTAGGTCGAGAAGCTGCTGCTCTTGTTTCAGCAGCAGTTTCTGCTTTTTCTGTTGCAGCATACGCAGTTGCTGTTCCTGCTTAGCCTCTTCTAGCCCTTGTTCCATGCTTTTCGAAACTAGAAGCTTCACCAGCGGATCTAAGAGCTCCTCGAATTGTTGCAAATTTTCATCTGAAGCTGCAGCATCTCGCGTCCGGATCATACAAACTCAAGCGCCATAGAGCTCACTCAAAAAATTTGCGCGCTAGTGAACTTGTCATTGTTGTTAAAGCTGCTTATTTCTGGTTATGTTTTAGAGGCGTGAAGGGGAAGAAGAAAGAAGGGGTGATCAGGTAGAAGTCGTGCTTCCTGACGCTGAGTATATGCATGGAGGCCTCCTTTTGAATGGAGTTTCAACGTTGTCGCATCAGACATTTTCTTGCAAGGTTGCTTCTTGAAACGAGCCAGATAAAGAGCCTGAACTGCGCTCTCCTATGCCGACATAGCACAACACTCGTGTAAGCGTAGCCATTCGGGAAATCTTCTACCGTTGGTCAGCAAATGATCAGCAAAAAAACTACACATTCAACACAGGCGGACGGTTCAAAGTGCAAGGCATTTCGGAAAAATGCGAATCTGCCAGCGTAGTTACACACAGCCTATGTGCGATTTGTGGGAAAATAATCTGTACAGTACATAGGTGGTGTCAGAACATTGTAATGCAAAGATTGGCCTTCCCTCCTGGTGCCTGCAGCACCTCAGAATTCAGTCCATCGGTCCTCTGCTGACTCCGAGCTCCGCAGTCCGCATCGATAGAGCGAATATATTGCTTGTTGCAGCCTTCGGAGTAACCTCTAAGACATCCTAGGTAGATTGGGGTAGGGAGGGCCGTCACATGTGCATCGATGGTTCTTGGAGTCACCATACACTCCGCGGCCTTGGCGTTTTCTCGCTTTGTATATTCATTCGCCGCCCCAGAGGTTATCTTTAGCTTATTGGGAGAACCTGTAAACGTATTTTGGCGCGGCCATAAAGGCCAAAGTGTTTGGAAACCCCTTGCGGTCGAGCGGACATGCTCAGTAGTCCATGTGGCCATAGTCGTGCGCTGTGTACAGCTGCAGCTTGGTGCAGCACCTATCGCTTTACAACGGCTGCTTGCGGCAGTGCTTCCTGTCCATCGAATTGGACTAGCTGCATCTGCTGTAGCTGCGTGGATGCTGCAGGAAGCCGCCGTTGCTGTTGCAGCTCTAGAGTCAAATAGGGGAACAGGTGGGAGCAGGTGAGTACAGCCAGAGGCTGAGAGGGCCTTGGTTCCATTTCCTGTAGAAGCGAGAACAATATCTCTCGCTGGGGCTTTCCTGAAGAGTCTGCCACTTAAAATGACTTTCTCAGCAGTAAACGACCTGAGGCCAGAACAGTTTATGCGCCATTGAAACGTTATGCTTATAGGTAAGTTGCTGGGCTGGAAGGGTCAGGGAAACGATCTTCACTGGGTTAGCACTGATGCTAGGGCAGTAGAAAGCTGTGTCGAGGAGATACCAGCAGCTTCCAAGCTCAGCGGCAACTCCAACTCTGGCATAGACGCAGACTGCTTTTGCCTATGCCATAGCTAGCAGCAGTTGTGGTTACGCCAGCTAAGAAGCAGTTCTGAGTCTAGCAGAGGCACCTGGGAAGCAAAAAATCGGAATGAACCCCCTTATGCCGGTATGGTAATGCCGCCTCTGGCTTATTGCTTCTCATTCGTTGCTGCTTCTGCTGCTTCGTTGCAACCTTCCGTGTGTGCCCGCAAGATGGGGGCTCTGTACGCATGGACCCCTCGTGTACTGCGGATAGGAATTGTCCCTCAAGGGAATGCAGACGGTCTTTGAAAACATCATTCGCTGCACCCGCGTCAGGAGCACTGCGTATTGATGCTGATGAAGGTGGGGGATATTTAATTAGCGCTTTGGGAGCAGTGAAACCCTGGGACCGACGGGGATTGCGCGTTGAACGGGAATGCGGCCGAATTCTCCATGAGGAGTGCTGGAGTGACTGCTGCAGGGTATCCATTCTAAAGTGCGTCTATTTTATTTTGCTCTTTCAAGCACCTCTATCACTACAAGCGTAGAAGGCTTCAACGAAAGGAACACGCACAATCATGGAGACGACTGTCAAAGTGACTGAGACACAGACAACCAATTCTTTTTAATGCAAGGGAACCATACACCAAGCCGTATTCGGCACACAAGTGTTAAAAGGACCTGCGGTGGAGGCCGCAGGGGGAAAAGTGAGCGGAAGTAGGTACTAGCTATCAACAAGGTGGAAGCAGCATTTTTGCGTGAAATCGAATTATTCCACTGCTCTTCAACTCCTCAGGATCCGCATGGCCCTGGTTTCTTGTAAAATTAAGGTAACGGCCCATTTCGTACTCTGCTTTCCCCGTATGTACATGGATTAAAACTATGGGGTGGGGACAGGGTGACCCTGGAGGCACTGGCACGTCAGGCCTGAAGCACTGGATTTCAATGACTTCTTCAAAGCCAGCGCATTATAGTTTGGTCTAGATAAAAAATTGTTCTTGCTTTGAATTGCATGGTTAGGGGTGAGAGGGTGCCCTAAACGCCAATGAATTCGTAGGGCCCCATAATCAAAGACCCATGAGGGAGAAAAGGGAGGCAGCAATAGCTTAGAGTACATCGATTTTATTCCTCCCCGAGCTCAGCGAGACAAAGGCGTTAGTTTTTGAGTAAACGATCTGGCTTTTTGCATTTGGTTGCAGTTTTTATCGTGATGCAGGGACAAGCCCCCTCAGAGTGCTGAAATCGCAAAATGTCAGTGTCATTCTCTGTCTTACATCAGAGCACTACATAATGTTATATACCGTAGAATACAGCACAACACAGATGATAGACGCGCAAAACACAGCATCGCATATTTCTTATGAGTTGTGCTCTGCGTGTCATTCACGGACATGGATTACAGAGGCCGCTCGGCGGCTCAATTCTACTGGTTTGCCGGTACTGCACACACGTTGCCGTTTCTGCACGTTTTCACACCACAAGACACCTCTGGAGCTTCAACCTGTGTCATTCCACTCAATATCTGGATTACACGTTTTTAACACTTCAAGCTTACTCTTCGCCCCATGGAATTTTGATCTTCAGGCAGGAAGTAGAGCACATGATTTCGAGTTACATGGACGCCAAACAACTGACTTCTCGTCTTAGATGTGCTTCAGGCTTTGCAATTTATCTTGGGATATAGGCTGCCTTTGTTCCACCCAGAGACACCTCTGCTAAAGCTCCAAGCCGCCTCAAGATCACTGTCTATTTTGTTTCAAAACTCATACACTAGACAGCAGGACATTGTATCTCAACTTGCTCGCTTTGTTCTGTAATGAGAACAGACAAATTCTCAGCATGGTTCCTCGGGCTTGCTTGGGCAGAGGTGAACTGGATGAACAAGTGTAAGCAAACATTGGAATGGGTAGCTTCGCTGTACCCTGCCGACGCATATAAGTGTGTAGTGCTTGCAGAGTTTATATAAATCCATAATGCCAGCACAAATAACTCAGTATCCCGTGGCAGTGGCAATAAGTCCTGCAACCCAAACCTTCCAGATGCAGGGCATTTAAATGTCTAGCTGTGTTGCTTTGATTCGTGCCCTGTTCCCAGTGGAACCCATCAACAATCAAGAGACGCACCCTAGGAGTTAAAG
This sequence comes from Cyclospora cayetanensis, assembly GCF_002999335.1. NCBI lineage: Eukaryota > Apicomplexa > Conoidasida > Eucoccidiorida > Eimeriidae > Cyclospora > Cyclospora cayetanensis. The sequence goes on along the minus strand of NW_020312336.1, from coordinate 231,673 downwards.
AAAATGAATATTCTATTAAATGCCTCAAGGACATTATCTAAGGACATTTTCTTTTAATGCATAAAATTGTTTCGCCATTATTGTTCTTTTAGCCTCGTTTATGGACCCGATATGCAAACTTGCTTCATACGATTCTCGAACATTATGAAGCTGCCTTTTTGGCAAAGATACATTAAGAATCAATGCACGAATGAACGGTGGTCCTATATAGCGCCTATTCTAAAGACAAGGAGCAAGAATCACATTGCGCGGCGCCAGTTGATTCCATCTACTTACTCTGGTAACTCTTTTTTACAAAAACTGTAACGAAAAGCTCCTCCTTTCCTACCCTCGTTGTCTGTAAGACGTGGCTGAAGCTTGCCTAATTGCCTGTGGACACCGGAGTAGCCTGCTCTCCTGCCGTCCACATACACCTGTGTGAATCTATTGAATGAGTCGACACAATATAGTCCAATGGAAAGTACGAATGTTATGTGGCGTCGCATGAGATGGTTTTAGCATGTGCTTCAAGTCATAAGTTCGGCATCTGATTTAGCCGCAAATCACACTCTGTAAAGGGGAATAGCAAAACAATCTTTTCCCAATCATAGACGTGGGAAAACGTATGCGTGCACCTTTATCGTATATTTAGTTATATGCAGCGGCTCATTACGAATCTACGGCGTAGTGGCGAGGACCAGGTAAACGAATCCCTTATTTACTCTGCCTCGGAATGATCTTCTTGTTAACTGGATTTCCCGCTAGTTGCCTGACTTCTACTTTGTTCGGAGTCTAAACCTGCAGTTGAGAGCAGCCGGTGGCTATACAGTCCGTGTTTAGGGGGTTCATGCCTGACTTCTACATAGGCTTTATATTTGTCTGATCCCTTTCGCACAAGAGGCTCCTTTTTAACCTCTTCAGGTTTGTCTTTAGCCGACGTTAATGTAATTCTCGACGGAAGTGTTGGCCTTGGTGGTTCTGGACCCGGTGAGTCCACACGGGATACGGGTTCGGCAGGGCCACTCGGAGCACCTGAGGGTGTATCCCCTGGCTTGACACTTACTTTCCCACTGGGAGGGGTGTCTTGCTTATCAGGCTTGGGGACGCCTTCCGCTACCCAGGATCCCATATGGCCAGTACTCTTGGTGTCGTCCTCATCGCTCTCTCGAGGACTGGAGGGGCCTTGATCAGACCTGCGTGGTGTAACTGGTGATGCTACAGGACCTTGAGCTTCCTCAACTTGAGGCTCAGCAGCTTTATCTGAGGGAGGCGTTGGTTCCTTAATCTGCTCCTCTGAATCACAGGACAGGTGACAAGCTGGCAGAAACGGACATAGCTATCCGAACTCTCGGAGAAAGCTGTATGAATGCAAGAAGCTCACAGGACAGAAAAGCAAAAGGGCCAGGAGTCCGTCGTTATATTTCTAGGAGGTTTCAAGCCGCTAATTAAAACAAACTATCTGCAACACCTAACCTGGGTGAGACGCAGAAGGTCCTGGATGCTGTTGAACCTCCGGCTCTTCCGACGTTCCCTGTTCTGCTCCTGGCTGGGGTTCTTGCACTGCCGGCTTCCCTTCTTTGCTTTCTTCCGAAGGAACCGTAAAGATAGCCAACAGCACTTCATCTATGAAAGCGGGTTCCGTGAAGAAGGGCCAGAAAGGTTGAAAGTCTGGCCTTGGGATTCCTCCACAATTTTTCTGCAGTCGTTGCTTGTCTGTTGCTTTGAGTCGCTTGCTGTTTGAAATATTCGATAAGGTGTCTTCAACGAGCAGGTGGGGCTCTAGGACCTTTTCCAGGCTCATGTTGCCCCAGCTCATGGCCATTGCGGCTTTAACAAGCCCCATGTCAATTGGCCTCCCTTGTCCCTGTTCCTGCGTTTCACTTTGTTGCAGCTGTTCTGGTGCGCTTCCCTCGATGGCACAATCTAGCTGTGCCTTAAAAAACGTTTCCGCCATGCCGATGCTGAGGGCAGCCCACGAATAAACGATGGCTTTGATAGGAGTCGGTTGGTCGTAGCACTGCGCCAACATAAATTGCGCAGTTCTTGTTGAATGAGAAATATCACCCGGATGAGAGGCATCGATCAAATTGTTGAATGCGTTTCCAGGAGAAGTCGGATGTTCGCTGAAATCGCTGAAGACGCGTTGGGACAGTGTCTTCTGGACAACAAGAGCTGAACGATCAGAAGAACATGAAGTTAAAATGGAAGAATGGAAATAATATCAAGAAGAAAATTTTATAATCGTGCATACGGAAGGCTACGAGATGATCATGCCAAAGTGCTTTACAGAAGTTGCACCCCTGATTAGCGATAAGTAGTGTTGCCTTGATTTTCATGTAGAACTTATTCCTGAGCTTTTTAGAAAAACCACTCTTTTTTCGTGGAGCTGTATACTGTTTGATCTTACTAGCTTCCAAGCACCATTTGACGCATTGCTTCAAGTTCTTGTCTTTGGCGATGTCTGCGTCTTCTTCGAGAAGGAGATTGAAACGAGCAACCATCCATGCGGAAGTGTCCTCTGACATTCCTGCATGCGGGTCTTTTTCCATGTGAAAATCGAGGAATGCCTTTCGCACGCTGCGGTAAGTGTCTAGAACAGCGGCAGCCTGAGTGCAGGCCGACATGATCTGTTGGCGTCCAGTTTCTGCATTGGGACTCCGTCGTTCAAACAAAATCATCAACTGTTTAAGCACATGCTGCCGATAAGTCTCGGTTGTCACACTTGGGAAGAATCTAGGTTGAGAACATCCTGAGAACAGCCATCAAAATACATATATATATACACACACACGTGCTGGACAAACGGGAAAAAGTCACTATTCAAACAAATTTGGCAAAAGAGAGAACATTTTTATGATTTGGCTCTTTTCCAGAAGACGCAAGTAACACGTATACGCACTAATATGCGATCGGCGCTGTGCAAGTCTTTAAAGAATTCTCAGTGTTCTCACCACCAAATTTTATAAAAAGTGGCCGTGCCCTTGCATCTTGTAGCGCTGCAGCACAAATCAAGAAACGCTCCAAAGCTGATCCGTACTGGTCGATCTTACCCACGTTTAGTGTAGCCTGGGGCTCTTGCCATTATGGTGAAAGGTTCATACACCGCCCTAGGACAACAGCAGCCCTTAGACAAGGTATTACAGATGCCCTTTGCACTTACCAATGCAGCTGCTCGCAAAAAGCAGCAAGCTAAAGGCGATGCACAGTCTCCTCATTATCTGCCTCTGGAAGGCGAAGTTTGCTTGCCGCAGTGATGGGACTGATGGAACTAATGAACTTGTAGTAAAGTGCAAGCGAAAGGCCCTCCAGCACTGTTGCACACTCTGAGGAAGCACGATACATAGCCATATGAAGGGGTCACTATGTGACGGAAATATTCTGCTTCTTCACCAGCATGACAGTCCCTGTGCTATTTTGCGACAGCGGTAGGTCCGTTGGTCCAGCCTTTTGAGCTGCTTAATTTCAGAGGATAGTCAGTCAGGACGGCAAACCATCACGCGCAGCTCATGTATTTGGTTTGCTTTGCAGACTTTTCCGTCGGCTTGAGTGGTGCGTAGAGCTGTTGTATGTGTTACAGCTAGACCCCATGGTTAGTTTTGCTGTTCTAAGAGGATTATCTTAAGAATGAAGAGGACATCTTCCTCACCTGAGGGAGCTCCTGTGGATCATTTGGAACAGATTCAATGAGCAAATGCACCACTTATTTTTGTAGACTCGAACATTTTCGAGCACTAGTAAGGTGGGCCCGCCACTGCAACCGACAGAGTGACTTTTACTCCGATATTTTCGTACAAGGCCAAGCGAGAAGAAATGCGCAATGTTTCGCTTGTCAACTCAAAAAATAAATATTTTCAGAAGATAACAAAGGAATCAGTGTTCTCGTACACAGGGAACAACGAAGCGCCATAACCGGGGGATCCCCCTCTGCCGTCAGGGCCTCAAAGAATGCCCGTCCCGCTCCAGACACTCACCCGCTACGATTGCATTTTAGGTAAAGAACTAGTTGCAACGGAAGATTCAAGCCAGATGTTTAAAGGCAAATGGTTTAGTTATGGGGTCATTGACGCCTAAGGTTGTTCCATAACTACGGGGGTTCTACAAGATGTACACTCTGCGTCAGCGATCTCTTGAGAACCAGCTGGTCACATGGCCGATTCTTAGCGCGTCTATCCGTTAGCCTTGATCTTTGCTAGTCTAAGATATTTAAAAGATCGATTTCTAGGGAAGTTATCATTTCCTAGTTCTCTGATGAGCTCTGGCACGATTCCGTGGCAGCCCTACAGTTCTCATGGTTACGCCGCATCCCCAGCATCCTGATTCTTAGTTCTTGTCCATAACTAGTTTTACATATTAGGTCTATTTATGACAGTAAAAGCTCTTCAGCCATGTCATACCTTAGTGGTAGCTTAGGGATTTTTGCGAGAAGAAGGAAGGGTAGATCCACCTCTGAATAAATTTCGTAGCCCGTCTTGAAACATTCCTGTATTACATATTTCATGTATTTCATCTTTAATAAAATTAAATTAAAGCGAAGCAATTTTTTAAATCACCGGTAACCGTAAACAATAGAGAAACACAGGCTTCCTGCAAAGCTGACTTTACAGCTTTTAGAGATAAATGTGACGCTTGCATTCCCGCAAACAGATGCCCATCAACAAAACGTACATGAACAAGAAAGATGTTGCTCATTTCCACTATTTACGTATATCTCTCGCCTTGGCGAACTCGTGCAGAAGTCCACCCAGAGAGCAAAAATTTTGATGTACTTTACCTACAGTTCCTCTTGAAAAAGCTTGCTGTGGACGCGTGCGTGTGTGTATTCGAGGAACTGCTAGCACTAGTGTCTTCTCTGTATTCAATATCCTGAGTGGCAGCCTCTATATATGCAAGACTATGAAAAGCACCAAGAACATCTGAATGAAATTCTACGGTGCCCGAAATGTTCATGGTCTTCGCCACTTCGTGGTGCGAGTGTACAACTCAATACTGCGCGCAGTCTTTACATGTGCATGCGTGGCTCGGTGTCTCACCTTAAAAGGAACGGCAACCGTTACATTTCGCATACAGATTTTTACGGTAACACTTTAAGCATCAAACCCGGCACAAATAATTATTAAGCATCATTCCCAAAAGCTGTCCGCTCCATCCCTGCTCTTAGCCATTAAGCTAGCTGCATGAAGGCAGAAAGCTAGCTAGGATGTGCTTTTCTGCACTACCTCTACACTCCGAGAGTTCGTTGCTAGTTGCATGGGGGCATTTGTGGACAGGCGCACAACATTGATCCTTCCAACATTGAGTCAACACAACTCTGCAGTGAACAACATATGCAAATAGCCACAAGTTTGCCGACATTACAAATTCCTAATCAAATACAACTGCTTTGGTAGAAAGCGTCGAAGCGTGCTGCCTACCATGCTACATAGAAGAGCTCGCTTATCTACGGTGGTCTTGAAAAGGTATTGCAGTGGTGCAGTGACCATGATGTCGGGTATCCGTTTCTCCAGAAAATCCGTTGGTTTTTGCCTCCACTTTCTCTTGAGAACTTGGATTTATATTTCAGCGATGCTGGTCTTTACCACTATAGAGCAGGATGTGCTTTACTGAGAGTCGCCAGTGTTGAATTAATCGGTCACGTTATTTTGTTCTCCATTAGATTGCATGCTCACTTCTTTATTTTCGGGTTATATCGCCTTGGTTCTCAGTGTCGGTTTTGCTGTTGCAGCTATTCAGAGGGTCTTTGAACGTTCTCCTAGCTGCATTATTACGGTTCATCCAGTCCACGGACCATGAAAACAACAGAACTAAGCCTGGTGAAAATGTTCTTTCGGACATTGTCAACAATAATATATCCTCCAGAGAGCCGGGGCCCTTCGAACATTCTACCCCAACCAGAACGGTACAATAAGGCATTTGGCCGTCTTACGAGGGCTCAATTTGACAGCGAAAGTGTATAACCGGTGCACAAAAGGCAAAAGGCTTCTTATTTCATCAGGATTTGATAGCGTAAAACCTCTTTCCTGGGCAAGGGTAATGAACTCCATGCAAGCATACGCATCCGACAGCACAAACAGATCCTTTGATCTACGAGATCCCTTTACATTGTCGCTTCACTTTCAGAAGCTGCACCCTCATCGTAATATTTTGATCAGCAGGCCCCACCCTGTGCTTGTTGTATGGATGCAAAATCACTCGTGTGCTTTGGGAGTAGCCACTATCTCAGTTCGGCGTGTATGAGGCCACTATTTCAAACATATTATTTCCGTAAAACAGAAAACACAAAAATATAGGACCAATAGTCCAGGAAGGCTCCCCTTTTAACCCCAGAGAGCAAATCATTCGCGCTAGCAGTATCGAGTCACGGACATACAGGTGCCTTGTTTTGTCTCATCATCTTCCCTTTGGATCCCTTTTTCTACAATATCAGCATTAGCTTCCTCCAGCTGTATCTTTACTGTAGTTGAAAGCCTCCGGAGGGCTCGTTTCGTTTGCAAGCTGGGTGGGCAGGCAAGGGCTCCACTGAGGGTCCTGGGCTGTGGGCCCCCAAGGGCCCCTGTACCCTGCTTTCACCGCCTAGGTTCTTCCCACTGATAACTTTGCTTCTGAGGGATGTAAAGGACTTATTCAAGTGCTTAATAGTTTCTGTTGCCACAGTGAGGAGCGGCGTGTCTTCTGGAGGTCGTCAGCACCCGGAGGAGTGCGGGCTCCCCTTGCGTTCGTGCCGCCCTCATTGTGGGCGACGGCTTCTGAGTCCACAGCAGCAGACGCAAAGACAGTTGTAAGATGATTGAAGAGGAGGCGCCGAGGGCAGAAGTGAAGAGGGCAGATCGGCTGCAGGGGCAGAAAGTTGTTGTGGTGCTTGAGGATGCGTAAGTTGAGGCACTTTTCACGGAGCAACTCTGCATTCCATTTGTCCTGACACACCCTGGCTGGCGCATTGACTGATGTGTTTCCCTCGACGGTCAAGTGTGAAAGCTCACCAATGAGCAGAGTGAGTGCCCTTATCGTCAAGCGGTTGCTTCCATGCGAATGATTGCGGACTGCAGCGTGCTGGAACTGGCAAAGGGCAGGGAGGGATCACTCCAGCTGCTGGAAGGGCTGCAACACCGCAGGCTGCTACAGCATGAGGAGAGAGACACCACAGTGAGTGACCTGAAAGCATGGCCTTCCTATTGGCACAGGCATCTTGAACAGATGCATCGCAAGGCTCCAGAGCGGAGTGCGTCTGATGCCTCAACCGGCAATGCGCGCCAGAATCTAAAGATCTCATGCAGCCTCTTTGTTTCTAGCATTATCTGCTCCTGGCTCCCCATGTTCGTTATAACTTTGCCTACGAATATTCGCCTTCCGAGGACCTGGCTGCCAGCCGCGATCCGTGGGGATGTCGTGGAGCTTCGCAGTGTCTCTACATAGCGACTTGTTTGATGCGCCTGTGGTATTTGCACCTGCTGATGGGATCCTTCAGGATGTGCGACCTGATATAGCGCATCAGTGCCTAATGGCCCTTCAGGAATCGCCACTTAACAGAGTGGGAGAGCACGTGTTTTCACCAATTCCATGTGTTTGCCGTCCTCTGCCCTCCCTTTCCACTTCCTCGAAAGCTGTTGTACTGCTCATCTCCACCGATTTGGCAGTAGTGTGCGCGTTGCTCGGTGTTCCGGAGCCTCCTCCTCAACTTTGTCTCCCTCTTTGCTGGCGACTTTTTTCATGGGCGTGATATGGGGCCCCTCGCTGGGATCCCGGGAACATCTTTGCTGCTGTCTGGTCGTTGGAGCCTCTCCTTCTTCTCCCCTCAGCAAGGGCCAGACAGCCGTGGATGGATGGTGCCTTCGTTTAGCGGCTGCTCTTGGCAGGCGCCTGCCGCTTGCCGAGGCGAGAGGCACAGACGCGACGGTTCAGGTGGCTTTTCTGCTGGCTCCCTCAGGCAGGACGGCTGTGTGTCTTCGTTCGAACTAGGGATCGCCAGCTCATCGAAGTGCACCCGCAGCTGAGGGTGCCTCCGACGTACGAGGAGTTCCGCAAGCTCATGGGTAGGGCAGGCATTGGCCTTAAGAGTAGGCGCCTCCTCGCTATAGCGGTGAAGGTGTCGAAGAGTCTTCGCACGATTGCGAATCTGCGGGGGGGGGGGGGAAGGGTGGAGGCGTTGAGGCGTCCTTTGCTTTCGCTTGTTTTTAAGGGACCGGCTACTGGTCCGCACATGCATACGCGTGCAATACAAGCAGCTTTGAAGGGACCCTCTTCACAGAGGGGGCGTGGGTATTCTTGCCTGTCATTCTTGACAGAAGGGAAGCCCTTTTGAAGACGCGCCCTAAGATCGTTCGCGTGCGATGTATGTATGCGTGTATTCATCTATGTGTGTGTATGTATATATCTATGAATATGTGCCTGTATGTATGTATGTATGTGTGTGTGCTGTTGTTGGCTTGCTTGTGGAAACACTGTGCAGTGAATTTGCTGCATACGCGGCGTATTCGGGCCGTGGAAAAGAATGTTACGCTTCTGCAAGTAAGAGGAGACCCTTCTTGCTGAAAATCCCTGGTTTGCTAGACCCCCTTTTAAATGCCTTGGGGCGTAGCATACAGTCGGCTGCTAATACACATCCTAGGGGATACTGCAGGAAGTCGGTGTTTTGTGCTTTTGCAGATTATCAAGAATGATCCGAATCTTTTCCTGCCCGTCAGCTGCCGAAAGATTGGTGCGCTTGGACTTTTGAGTTTGCCTCTTTGCACTTCTCTGTGTCCTTTCCAGTGAAGCGCCTTATCTTTCCTTGGTGCTAGCAGTGCGTCCTGCGGTTCGAACACCAGCAAGGCTTTGAGTGCCACTTTGGCAACGAAAATGCCCGCTCAGAGACGTCTTTCTGGCTTTCGTTGTGGGCCTGTTTTCTTAGCCTTTTCAGCGAAAGGCCACCCTGTGGACCTCGAGGCGTTCGTGCAGCAATTTAAAGAAACAAAGCACCCCGTTGTCTTCCTTGTAGGGGCGGTGGCGCACACTAATCCAAGTGAGCTCTTAACACGCTGTTGCGCCTCGCGGCTCCTGTCTTCGAGTTTGATGTATGCACCGGGGTCCTTCGTTGCCTCGTAAGAGATTCGTCGTGGACGCCTCCAAAACAGCTAAGGCGCAATCAGGGCGATGACCCTTTTGGCTTTTTTTTGAAGAAGCGGCAGTTCCCATCTGCCACATCTAAGCTGCTGTTGCGGACATCATTCATAAATTTTTCATGTTTTCGCCCTTTTTGCTCCTTGCAGACAGCTGGATGCTCTCGGTGGTGTTCCATGCCATGCTTTTTCCTCTTGTGCGTACACCTGCACGATTTGCTCTTTGCATGTCTCTCTGCTGCATCTTGCGTCGTGCTGGTGCTTTTCAGCTGCAAACAGTGAACTAGCCGAAGAGTGCGTCTCCATTGCCCCTTGCGGTCTCAGCGCTGGGGTAAGCGAAACAATTTCGGAGGAGAAGGGCAAGGCTTTGTCGTGTTTTTCCTTTTGCATCTTTGTGCTCAGCGTCCACTTTGGGGTATGGGGTCTGAAAGTGCTTTTGTTTGTGTGCATACGCGAATCTTGCGGTCCTTCTCCGCACGGCAATTTGACAGTCCTCCTAATGAGGACTCTCCACGGATCATGCAAGACGTGCCTTCTTTGGGCTGTACCTACAGCCGGCACAAGGCGCGCACACTCGCACACAGGTATTCAACGTGTGCGCGATGTGCTGGTGCCACGCACTCTGCGTTGCCTGCAGGTCTGCTGCAGCAGCATTTGCGCGGAATTCGAGAATCTCTGGGACATTCACTAGATTGAGCAATAGAGACGCCGCTCAGAGTATGCTTTTCGTCTTTTTTCATCTTACATTTCGCCATCTTTCGTTTTATCATGTCCTCAACGGCTTCATGATGCTCATTTAGAACAGTGGACCACACAGGCCTTTTGGCGTGTCCTTGTCAGTACGCCCCTGATTTTTGGTTATTGTATTGACTACCTAAATATCCCCATCTTTTTGAAATCACTCTGAGGTCTAGACTGACCCTGAGCCATCAGTGCAACTAAATTGTCTATACTTCCCAACATCCGGGGTTGGACAACATTCCCGCGAGTGTCAAACAATATGAAGAGCGATCGCATAAGCTGTTGGATAAGTTAGCTTCAGCGTTTGCCTAGCATATCTGCATCGATACAAAGGCTGTGTGTGCCCCAGTCGGTGTATTTTAGTGTTAGGGCACGCCGCCTATCCCCTCTTGCATTCACACGGTGTAAATGCATGGTGTGGTGCTCAGCTTGCGCCGCACTTAACCCTAAACGCCCTAAAGCATGAACCCTTCATCGCATGGCCCGTAGTTCACTAAAAATCTTTTCCCCGAGAGGCGGACAATTGGAAAATGTTAAACATAACTGCAGTGAATGCCAACAAGCTCGGGCGGAGCTCAATGTACTTCGCATGTAAGATATAGACGACCGCCGCACCTGCATGCATCACTCCACAGTTCCTCGCTTGCGCTGTACATACAGGTCTGGCTCTAACTAAGGGCCTCCAAAAGAACTGACTAGTCATCCGGCAATCAAATACGTTTGCTAGCCATCCAACCAGTTCCCCATAATCTTGGGAGCCACCATGGGTGGGTTCCCTGTTGCCGCTGTGTGCGGTCTTAATTCATGATTCCGCTTTCTCAATTCAAGAGAGGCGCATCGGATAGATCAATGCTCTGACAGATTGGGCAGTTGTTTTCGTCGTGCCCATCACCGATGTCGCAACCGCACCGCTTGCTGAGGTACTTGCTCGTTTCGTCCACAGCGGTCATGTCGCAAGGTGTGACAGTGCGCGCTTTTCTTCCCCCGTGAGCGGCTCCGTACTGCGGCTCTTCAGCCATTTTATGCATTGGGCGAGCCGTCTCCATTGTGGCTTCGCTCGCTACATCCTCTGCAACCACTTCCTTTCCCCCAAATTCAAGCTCGGGATGCCCCTCTTGGGGTTGCTTCTCAAGGCCTTCTGCTTCGGACTCCTTTTGTTCTGCAGCCTGCATTTGTTGCTGAGCTCTCAGCTCCTCCTCCGCGGCTCTTCGCTCCTCTTCTTCCCTCTGTCGCCTGGCTTCCTCCTCTTGGCGAGCCTGCTCTGCGGCCAGCGCGGCTGCGGCTGCTTCCGCTTCAGCTCTCTCCCTCTCCTCGCGAGCTCTGGCCGCAGCTGCTTCTGCTGCCGCGGCTTCTGCCCGCGCCCTCTCATCTGCCTCCCTCGCTGCCGCCTCAGCAGCAGCCTTTTCTTCGGCTTCCCGGCGAGCCCTCTCCTCCAACTCCTTGGGGTCCGCCCGCTTGGGCTGTTTGGCCTTGTTCTTTGTGCAGGCACCACCCATTGTTGAACAGAAAGGAGATGAATATGGCGTGACCACAGGTAGAGGGGGTTTCACACGTGTAAGCGAGATGGCGCGTCGCAAGCAACAGTTTGGCGCTATTGCTGTACAGCAGTACACACACTGCGCCCGTGCTGTACTGAGAGAGAAGAAGCAGCAAATAACAGTACGAAATGTGAAAATGCGGTCTGTGATCTGTAGTATTGTCAGACTGCGGATGGAGCAGAGGCTAAGGCTGTCGATTCTGTAGGCAGCGCAGCCAGTTCTTGGTGGACCGCTGCCTGTCGAGCTCGACCGAAACCGCAACCCAGGGTTGCTGCTATTCAAGAATCCTGGAGTAAACAGCTGTTCCTTGCGTGTTAAACCATATCAAGTGGTAAGGATGAGTAAATAAAAGATAAATAGAACAGAAACAACCCTTTGGAAGCTCTAACTGACCACTAAAGAGCCACCTTGGACAGCAGCACCGCCGACAGCCGTCGGTGGTGCTGCGCGGGAGCAGCGAGCCATCGCTAGTGACAGTTTGATACGGGAAAGGGCGCACAGTGTAGTTCATTTGCAGATATGTGATAGCGTCAAGCATTTTGTGGGAATGGTAGGCATTTTGCGCAATAGTGTTCATGCGGCCACACACCGATTGAATGATGGCCGATTCTTCACTTTGGATAGAAGCGAAATACACCGAGCGCGCCGTTCGGCAGTAAGACAAAAGCATTTTTCTCCATGTCGCCCCACCAGTGAAAAACTGGCCCAAGGAAGATTTCGTATGCCTTGTCCCGTTCCGAGATCCCATGTTTGTCTGGGCCCTACAACTGCTGGCTTACACTTGCCTGCTAAGGACTCTGTACAATAACCATACACGGCATGCTTAAGCACCGTATTTCAACACACCAGGGCTTCGAAAACTCGAGCTTCTGGCTCCAGTCAAAGCCCAAAGAATACACGAAAGCTGAGCCGTGCTCTCTCCTTTCAGTTCTAGCGATGTAGAAGCATATGGGAGATGGTAATCTCGAAGTAAGACTGCAAACTGGGACAGCGAATAAGTTATCAATTGTCCGTAATAACTTTCCATGCATTGAACAGTCGCTTCTAATGTACTCGACCCTGGCGTCTCTGCCGGTACATACGATTTGACTGCTCAAAGTAGGCGGCCATAGGCCCACAACACGCGTTCAGCATACATTAGAGATCTCATCAAAGCATATTTTGCAATTATGTGGTCACGACCATCAAGGGAGCTTGGCTAAATGGCTAAACGCATCATAATTGCCCCGCGGTCCCTAAATCTTGCATGAGACACCCGAAGAAGACCCCCGGATATGCAATTCAGCGCGGTGGACGGAAGAGAAGCGGCGAGCAATGGTAACTGTCAGGTGAATGATGAGAGAGAATCTACGGGCTTTTTAAAGTCGCACCTTTGAAATGTGAGCTATGTCGGGTGCATATGCACTGAGGCCTGGTGTTTCTGCTATGCACGAATGCTGCTCCTTTGCTCGCAGAACCAGAATGGTGATACCAAATCACATGCATAAATTCAATAGCCAGGCTGTTTCTATGTATATACGTATACACATACATGCATAAATACATTTATCTACTAGGATTGCTACAAATGAAAGTTTTGGAGCAGCTGGGCTCAAGGAGGCAAGCTACGCATACGCGAACTTCGGTTCTGCAGGAGCCTCCTTTCACGTTTGTCTTTTAACAAAACCAAACTTTTCCCCTTGATACGAACTGAAGCAGGACCTACGCAGTGCATTTCTAGCAAGTTCACGACTCTTATAAGACGGGTATGCTGTACAGCCGTCCTAAATGAGACTGTACAGCCTCTAAACTTGATAGTTTTCTTGCCATATCGTTAAAACGGAAGAAATCTTTTGGTATATGCATAAAGGATCTGTATCAATAAGAAAATGCCTCTATATCTTGCAATCGACGCCAGGTAGGCACAATCCCTCGTGGCTCTTATAGAGGGTCCGACCAATAGCTAAAGAAGCGTATGTCTCATCTGAAGAGACACAATTAAGGTGACGAAGTGGATGAGGTAGCCACAGAATCATACAATTTGATTTAGTGTAGGGTTGATCCCAACCCAGGTAGTCAAAGGCTTTGACTTCAGGATCCGGGTAAAGCCAGCTCAACTACAGGTGATTCTCCTATAAGGAGAGGAATGACCTGAAACCACGCGAAAAAGGGATGAATTTATACGTATGACCAGCACAGCTGGTCTTATTAAGCTGTCCATAAATTTTCCTTTGTTGCTGCTTCCACCGAGCCTAACTCCGCAGGTACACTTCCCCTCTTTTGTTTACTCTGTGTATGCTTGCGCCAGTAACTAAACAAGCATTACGGAAGTAGAAGTAAGGAAACAAGGATTAGGATGATGCAGCTTGCAATGTATGCTATACAGCGCTGTTCACATATCTTATGCTGAAATTGCATGTCGCGTTGCACTGTGACTCTCATAGAAAATGAAAGTCAAGTTTCCATGGCCAAAGCGGCTCTCCGCGTTTGGAGTGGTCGACAATAGTATTCTGGAGACCGTGTGCCCTCTCGTTTGCTGCGCGGTCGTGTTCGTCTGACAGGTCTATTACAAACAGCCCCGTCGCTCACCCCTCTTCCCGTTGCTCAGTCTGGCATCTGCTTCTGCTCCTGTTGTAGTCCTTATACACGACTGTCTAAAAGCGTTCTCCCCACCACCACACCGCTTTATTCAGTTTTATGATATCTGCCCGTTTTCCCAGGCCTCACCTGCACCCAGGCCCCTGTGGGCTGTGAAAGTTTTAATGCCGTATATCTCTAAGTACGCATATTGCGTTCAGACTCTGTGCATCCCCTTCCACTAACAAGTTCCTTGCTTCATTCTCGAGCGCCGTTATATGAAAAAGGCTTGAAAGAGGGGCCCTGCGAGAACGAAGGTTCCATTGAGCACAGAGCGTTAGATTGGGCAAGTTAGCACATTCCACCCTTCCTTCCCTCCACACTACTAGATAGAGCACTGCTTTGATGTAACCAGCAACTGTATACGCACAGCCAAAGAGGCATCAAACAGAGCAATGGAACGGCGTTGCTAACGGCCGTGTCTAGTGGTTCTCGGGAGTGTGAGAACATAAATGGTGAGCAGAAGCAGCCCGTTTTGGGAGCTGCCATATATACGGATGCCTCTGTAACGACAGCACCACTAGGAACACAAATTTCTGTTGTGGAACACATTGAAAATTCATTGGATTGACTTTAGAAGCTTTTGCTGCTGTCGTTGTTGTCGGCTTTGGTGACACTGTCGCCCTACGAGGTAAATTGTGGCCTAATAGAGTTGAGCACCAACTCTGAACTTACAGTGGCTACCAGCGTTATTCAATCCTAAAAGCTCTGTTTCAGGGATTCAAGAAGAGGGTTATTTTTCAGTGACTTGGCTGTGTCTGGGTGTCTATCTGTACAGTGCCTGTTGCGGGCCTCTACCCATTCCCTGCAGGGATTTTGATTGAAACAAGCGCGATACAGAGACTACCGAGATCCTGATGCAGCTGGTTTGACTTGTGAAGTGGACGGGGACAAATACCTGCAGGCACTTGCCTTCTTTAAGTTCTTGTTTCTGCCACTTCTACCAGCTGACGCCTGGTGGCTCTTCTCTGCGTGTATGTCACGCACTTCCGTTACTCGTGAGAGGCTTCCCCCTTGTCACTTCCTCTTGGAAGTCATGAGTAGGCTGCAGTCTCTGAGGGCTTTTCGAGCATGCAAGCAGCCATCGCAGCTGCTTCTCGATGCTGCTTGACTGATTGTTTGCTGAGTCCCTCTCTATCTCCGCTGTAGGGAGTGGAGGGGCTGCACCGGGCGGCAACAAATGAAGGAGGACACCATGAGTGGAAAGAGAAGAGGAACCTCCACTCACCCATTTTCCGCAAGCTTTCGACTGATTATTGTACAACTCAGAAATGCAGTTAATGTATTTTTCCGAACTGCTTGCGGAATTGAGTGCAGTGTCTGGTCGAAGTGCTGTCAGTGCTAGTGCTTCCGAAGAGTCCACCTCTCCCTCGCTAGGCGTCTTCCAGCTGCTCCGTTGAAGCCATAAACACGGTGAAGGCTATAATTGAAACAATAGCATCAGAAAGTGTGGTATGGGGCAAGCCTCAAGGAGTATGGGACACTCAAGAGGGTCAAGACTCTCTGATCTGGGAAGGCAGATACACAAAGGGTATTTTTGCTATTCTTAGAGTGTGCTACGAAAGCAGCGCACGAAAAACAAGGGGCGAAATTTTTTGTTAGCTTTGACGAAGACCGTTTTCGCGGTTTGATCTAGTATGGGGCGTGTACAAGCCGGCAAAGAAGAAGGGTGGAGGGCAGAATGATGTAGCATACTGGGGTTTCTGTAGATAAAATACAATGACGTCTCCCAAAGTAGTTGTCTCTCGTGTCTGAGTTTTTTGATGAGCAATACTGCTTAAACAGATAGCGGTTTGAAGATAACAGCACTGCGAATGCCTGATGGGGGAAACATGTTCCACATGTAAATGCACGCAGAAGAATGATACGCATTTTTGCGAGGAAGTAGGGTGTCCTTCCTTTGTTCACTTAAGCTCCCTGGTACTGAAATTAAGAAATGAGGCAAGTATGCAGTCTGCTGCGAGCTGGGGACGCAGCTGAGACTTAGGGTGCATTGCATCAACACACACAGTCTCGCACTTTTTGTAGTGTTTGAGCATCAGCTAATACTGGTACTTGTATGTACGTGCCCCACCACCAAGGAATTCAAGAAGTCCTCACACCCTTGCTGCACCCGAACAGTTCACTTCGGACTCTCTCAGATGCTGTTCTGTGGCTCACATACTCATGTGTGTTTCCTCGGCATTCGTCTAGGCGACGGTCTGCGAATTATTCCGTCCAGACCATAGGTCAAGTATGCGCTTTGAACAACCCGAATCCTACAGGCTACTGGTGTGCTCCCAGCCACTAAGGCCTAAGCCTTAGATGTCGAAAAAACTTTTAAACCAAGCTTATTTGTTCTCATACATCAAGCAAAGCCACAGCTGAACAGGCCCTCGCTTGAAATAGCGTAATCATACAGATTAAATTGCTGCGAAAGGCGGCCGTCAGGTGTCCATGCACCAAGACAAACGCTTTTATGTTTGGCGAACGCCTGACGCCCTTGAGTTCCACCAGACGTTGACTTGCTTATTTTGCACATGAACTAGTGCCTTTGGTGTAGACAGGTCTTTTTTCACCACGGGCTTCCGTCCCTTAAGGAAGTTTGTACAGCTCTACTGAAGATACTTAATCAATCATAGGCTCCTCCATCATTGTGGGCTGTTTTGTTCTTTCCTCCACGGCAGCATAATGATTGACAAGTAAGCTGGAATCCTGAGGCCATGCCTCGATATCTCAAATGTCTTGACAGTGTAGTCACAGGGCAACCTGGGCAAGACAATAAACCAAAACTACCAAAGCAAAAGCATTCGACTGTGATCTTTGGATTATGTCCTGCAAATGCAAATCTAAAGTCTATCTAGAAATACGTTGTACGTGAAACGCGTGAAGAGGAAAGCAGAGCACTATGGAAAAGACAGAACACGAAGAACGCTCTCAATTACACAATATACTGTTCCACTTCTTTTACAAAGGTGTACTGTCAGGGCGAGTCCTCGTAGATCGACTCACCAGACTTTTTCAAGGAATGGACTGCGTTCATACGAACGATGGAGCACTTCATGAGCCGGAGAGGCTCACGCTCCCAAACAACAGTGTGCTCTTTTCAAGCTGGGCCACACACAGACGCACGTCTATGCCCGCAAAAGATATCGCAACTACCATGAAGTTTCCAAACAACAGACACAGATCCGAGAAGGTATATTTGCTCAACCGCCTTACCCCGATAAATCAAACACCTGAACTGTGCAGAAGGGCAAGAGCGAAGAGGCAAACGATCTTCAGGAAAACCAACACAATTTTTTGCTCGAACAAAAAATCGCGCTAATTAAGGGCTTAGTGCTGCATGGTGCCGAACGAGTCACCACGTACGGGGAGTGCCTGGGGGGTTTCATTCCCTGAATGCCATCATCTTAAAGGCATCAAAAAGGACAGTAGAGACGAAGTTATTCATTTATTTGGCTGGACAAGGTCACGCTGACAAATTTGATTATGTACGTAGAGGCGCTTCATATCAAGTTTAGGTGGGGATGCCTTAACATGCATTAATGGGATAGCTAGGCATATATACACTTTTAACAGTGTCAGTGGTCACCCAGTCTCGCCTGCAAAGGCAAGGAGAAAACAACCCAAAGGTCTTCGTGCCCAATTCTAGCT
This sequence comes from Cyclospora cayetanensis, assembly GCF_002999335.1. Lineage (NCBI taxonomy): Eukaryota > Apicomplexa > Conoidasida > Eucoccidiorida > Eimeriidae > Cyclospora > Cyclospora cayetanensis. The sequence goes on along the minus strand of NW_020312336.1, from coordinate 214,071 downwards.
TAGCCGTCCACCAGCAATTGTGTAGACGGTCGTGGGGCCCTGCATATTGCATCGTGTAAGGTCTGTGGCACACTCCATCTCTTTCCAGCCAGAAATACCATGCGTTTCTCCTATGTTATCGCAAGCCATGCAGCACAGCCGCATGTCTTCAAAATTATTCTCTCCAGATGCTGTATCCTAGCGCTTCTCAACATCGGCGAAGTGCGACTGTGGTATGATGCAGATGTATGTCGTGCCTTGACGCCTGCCCTACAGGAACACATGAAAGTTTGCACAGAAACTAGGAAGATTCATTATTCTGCCTTCTGCTACCTCCTTTACTTCCGCTGTTGCAATTGCTGCTGTTTCCTCTTTGTGCCGTTGGTCCTGGAAAGCCGTGCATCACATTCAAGGTACCATGAGTACAAATAATCCTCCAGCAACACTAGAAATAACTGCTCTCCCCCCGACGTTCTCTCATTTCATCGGGCGGCCACTTCTGGTTCACTATTCCTTGCTTTGCGAAGGAAACACGGTACTTTAAGCTCTTGTTGGAAGATGTTTCAACGGCTAGATCGCGACTTGTATTTTACGTGTCGTTTACATCAATCCGGCTAAACCCAGAGGGGTTTTATGGCTTTCCTCTTCTAGACGTTTCACAGAGCAGAGTAGCCAACGACGATATCCCAGCAAGCCAGTAATCCGCGCCTCTACTTCCAAGGTCACTGGTTGTCTGAAAAAATTTTAACATGCAAGCTGTTCACACTGTGCATGGATTTGCGTTTTGCTTTATGCACTCATCCGTCTCACGCTATTGACGAAAGCCACTTTGAGGATATCTGCTCGTGGCACCAAAGCGCTGCTAACATGAAATTTAGGACAATTTGATTTCAGCTGAATTTTAACCCAGTGGATAGTACAAAGAAATGGCTTTCAATAAACTGGGGACTGTAGGCAACTACCAAAAAAGGAAGGATCGTCACATCAGTTAAACCCGCTGAGGATTTAGAAAATTTCCGTAAACGACTCTTCCTATTTTGGTTCTACATAATCATTAACTTCTAGGCTTTGGAGGGTGATGTGTAAGCAAGCACCTATGAAAAATTGTGATACCGCACCGGAAAGATTCGATACCTCTTGGCTTGGGTTCGGCAAAGTCCCCAAATTAAGCCATGTCTCAAGTCTCTCTTGGCTTTTTTATATTATTGAAGTGATTTAAAGGCACCTTAGGGAGTCACCTTATACTTTGTAGGGTGACCAGGACACATCAGCAACGAAAGTAGCTTTCACTCCTAGCTGTGAGTGTATGGACCTTTTAACCCCATATATGCATGGTCTTTCATGTATCAAAAAAAAGAAATTTTTCGTGGAGACCTTGTTATGTCCTGCAGCGCTACTCAAGGAAGTGGTGTTATCAGAAAGTGTAGTGGCATTGTGAGCCGAGGAGAGTAGTTAACTCCTAATCCATTTTCTGCTTTTGAACTGAGGGTACTGCAAGCTTGATATGATATCTCTACTGTATTTAAGCCATTCCATGTAGGTGTTCTTCAAATTGCCTCACCTTTTGTTGCTAGTGTCTCTCCCTCATTCTGCAGCCTGCTGGAGGTAGAGAATACTGAATTCGAGTACAAGATAGGTTCACGAGATCGATCCGAGAGTGCAGCGCTAGCGGGTACTGTATTACGTCTGCTCTCATATTTGCCTCGTGACTGGTAGCTGCTGCAAGATTTTATAGGGGAAAACAACATAGAGAGCATTAACATGCAGCGCACAATAAAGCTGACCTTCTCTTGCTTGAGTTGTAATACATTGTATTGGATTCGAGGTTTCCAATCGCCATTTTTCCAATTCGGTGACCAGTACCCTAAAATGGCGGCTTACCGGAGCGAACATACTTGAAATTAAGAATGGACCAACGCAGTGAACTATCATACATACATAAAAAAGCAGCAACAGTGGTAGAAACGGGATGACATCTCCGATTTCATTTAGTTCAGCCAAAAAGCGCTAGACTAGGAAATGTAGATACAAGAAGAGATGGAAAAGGAATGGTTAGTATATAATCCACTAGGCGCGCATGTACTTAGCAATGCACACATAAACCTGCGTGCACTGCCGAGATAGCAGCTGTCCACTTTGCTCAATGTCCCTGCCAGCTCAGTACTCATTGCCTAGGCTCGTAGCTAGCGTAAGCGAGCCCACTCGTTTTTTGAAATGAACTTCATGCCTTGCTTGCGAGTTTAGGAGCTCTCAAAACTACTCCAAGGGAAACGCTGCAACAGGACCTGGTGTAGCAAAGAGTATTGATGTTTCTAATAATGTTAAAGAGATGCAGGTGCAGGATTATCTTCTCCCTAGATGTACAGGGATCTTAAATGATCTTTTAGGCTCTAAGCAAATTCCAAAAGCCTTTTGCATGGTCATATATTCATGCACTCAACGAGAAGGGGAATATATGGTGTCTAGCTGGACTTACAATTTAGGATCTAGCTTCAAAGCTGATTCATCCATATTGGAGCACCTGTAGGCGTCGTACCTGCAGTAGAGTGAGAAAACACGAGAGCGTTAGTACAGAAGCAAAAAGAAGCGTTCGCGACCAATTTCCATTGCTGAATGCCATCAAGAGATTGATTTAGGATAACGGGTTTGTGGCTTTGGTGAGCCAATTATTCTATCTTTCTTTGACATTCCCTAATTCCGTAGGCTAATTTCAAGGCAGAATGCAGCCCTGCCTCAATGCAAGCAGCCCCTATACAAAGGTAATCCGAGATCCAAAGCTTTAATGTATTCGGTTCAACTCTTTCGAGGTGCAGAATCGCGTTGGTGCAAATCTGAGCCTTGCAGGGAATTTTGGCAGGCACAACAATCTTTGTTTCATTAGATTTGCTCTATTATCTGTGTAGGGTTCCAGGTCTCTTTATCCTCTGCGCTAAAAGTTTTTGAGTGCTAGCATGTACACTGCCTGAACCAATTGTCTTTGCATGTAGTGTAGGAGCTAATAAATAATAATTTTGACTTGAGGGGAAGTGCAAATTGGAATGGGTCATTAGGGTTCGGTACTCGAGAGTGCTTTCCGTCCAGTCCATAAGCCTTTCAGCATACGCCATTTCATGTTTCGCGGAACCGAATAGCTATAGATAACTCTATCAGGAGAAAGGTGGTTATATGCGGCGAGAGTAGGCGATAGGAGTCAAGGTAAGAGCTTCTACTTTGTCTAACTGTAGTGCTCATTGGGGTGCCACTGCTGCAAAGGTATCGGAAATTTCTCACAAGGATGTGGCTGCTTGTCCGTGTAAATATGAACCGCCATAACCTCTAAAGTACAGGCCATGGCGGTGATGCCAACATGTAGGGCATTTACTTGGAATGCTGAGCACGTAGGGCAGGCAATGGGTTATCTCCGGTGGCAAGTTTTAACTAATTCTCAATTTAATGTACAAGATAATCAGAATTGCCTCTGGTGTAGCGGATATATTCCTGTGTGCGTGGATCCAGGATTTTTTATAGTTGTAACAAGAAATGGAGTAAGGCTCCCCGTGGAAGATTAGGAGAGCTGCACGAAAAGAGAATGTCCACGGTACTCTCTCCTCATTTGACGCAACACTCTCCAGAAAAGCTGGCTTCCTTTACATCAGCTAAAACCCCAACGGTTTGTGCTAACGTTGAATGTGCAGTGACTAGCCGCACGCCAGAATCCACAGCTGCGCAGAGCAATATCCCTCCATATAACACACCATAACTGCACCACTGTGTATTATAACACATCTATGTGCAGTATTAATGTAGTTTTTCAATGAATCCACTAGCTATGCACTGTCTGGCAACTTCCTTTCGATTGTGACTGCGCGCCCATGTGGCAGTGGGTTTAGCTTTCTAAGCAGCAAGAGCCCTCTACAAGAGACTTCGAATCTTTACTGCTTATATAATAACAAAGCAACCTGGAAATCATTGAAGGAGCAGAAGGAAAAGGCGGGCTTGGCACGAAGAACACCTGAGATACTCTGACGGTTCGGCAGTGCCAGTGTCGAGCTGTTCAATGGAAGACGGGCCCCAGAGCTCTGCTTTTTCTGCATTTCTCTCGCGAAAACCTCCTACCCATTGGCATGGCTCAAAGGGCCATCCACTTCTTCTTGTCCTTTCCTGTCATTCAAAATAACAGATTCTCCAGCAGGTACTTTTGGGATCCATGGCCACGGCAAGGATGGGCGTAACACGCGATGTTTTCCCTTCCATGATCATCTAGTCTACTCAGTGCCTCATTATTAGCTGGTTTTCTTACATTCTGCATATCTAGCACCTCCCGGCTAGGCTGTAGCTCGCTCATTCCCTGTTGCCCCACTTGCAGAAGATGGTGAGGGAACGCATGACCGACGCTGGCGGTCGGCAGCGCCGAAGCAAGTTTGGCTGTGTGACAGCAGATGAACGTGGGCTTCAGGAGGCCGATTCTGCCAGAGTTAATGGACAGGACGGTCTGACGCGTGGAAAGTGGCCCCGTGTAGTGCAGGGGAGCCTGGTGTTCAAGGGTAAGTTGAATGCCGGGGACGCCGAAGAGAGTGTAAATAGTAGGGCCGCCTTCTCCTCCCCTGCAGTACAAGACCCCGAATTGGCTGAAGAATCATTTGGAGGGGCCTATGACGGCCTCTTCCCCGAAACACAGGAGCATAAAGTGTCTTCTTCTCTTAGAATAAAAGGCGCTGTGAAGACAAAAGGCGGGAGCAAAACAAGGGTTAAAGGTCGGATGCGTGCCTCCGGCAGCATATTTATAGAAGAGATTCCAAAGAAAGAGTATGAACAACCCCAAACCTTTGAAACAGCTGACCTTTTCGCGCGTGAGCTACATTCTCCTGGACATGCCGCTCATCCGGACCTGCCTCCACACCCCTAGCAGCCGGTGCTTTCCAGAGGTCAAGACACTTCTAATCACATGGCGCCGTGATTATTCTGCATTTCTTCTAGCTAGCCGCTGGCAGACGTAACAGTTTTGCTGCCCCATCAGACTGAAGAATGCCCTTTGGCGCTTTCCATTGTGTGGTGCGCAGCTTACGACGCTAAGCTGGCCAAGTTCGCCTTTCTCATTGGAACTTTGAGTAACAACTGTGCATCGTATGTGCTGGAAGATATGCGACGATTGCTCTACCTCCGGAATGGCAGACTCTCCCGGAACCCCGACATGTCCTCACGAAAGGAGGCATGCAGGTCACTGGCTCGGCTTGCCATGCTCCGGAAGGTGCTGGAAGAAGTGGAGGAGCACGGTGCACGCTTTTCAAAAGGCTCTTCATCAGATGCTTCGCTGGAAATGGAGTCAAGTCTGGGGGGTGCGCTGGCGTACCGTTCAGCCGACGGCAAGCATCCTGCCGTGTATATACAGCTCGCCAGCCTCTTTCCCACAAGCCTCTATCTGCAAATTACACCAGCAGAGATGCAGCGGATTTTGCTTAGGGTATTTAACGGCGTGTGGCAGAAACTGGCTGTTGCCTCCCGGCGCCACACTGAAAAAATTTCACACGGTATGCTACACGGCACCTAAGCGAAAGTCTGATTCCCACTTTCCCTCTGCATTAGGCTTCTGCCGCTCCCTTCTTCGTAATATCACAGTCAAGCACGTTTTACTAGGAAGAGTCAAGTGCTTTCATTTCTGAGTGGGCAAGTGGGTTACACACTGAGGCGGCCTAATGCATGTGCTACGAAAATGGTTGGTGGCAAACCGTTTAGGTGTCCGGATAGGCCTATGTCATCGTGCAAGCAATATCCACCTGTAGTTCTTACCTGTATGTGTACATTGAGAATGTCTACTATGGGCTGGTGTTTGCTGCTGATGTTGCCTCAGTTGCGGTCGTACTGGATTTTAGCGGTTTGTCTCAACTGGACGTCGCTGCGTATTCGACACACCGGCTTCTCGGAGATGTGGGGGAAGTCTTGAGGGCATATTGCCCTTGGCTCATCTATAAAATTATCCTCTTCAAGCTTAATTTTGCGAAGGACCTCGTATGGGAACTCTTCAGGTACGTTTAGTAGTTGGGACACTGTGACGCATTCGCTAGAGAAGGCGCAAAAGAAAGTGTTCCGTTTGCCTGACGCCTTGCTGCTTTATTATTAAGGGAGGTGTCTAATGGATATAAGACTGAACGACGTTTTTTGGTGTCATTTTTACCGTTAATTTTCGCTTCGCACTTGGCCTCACACCTTGGAGGTATCCCTACCGGCGTCCTCCTGCTTGTTGAGTGGCATCCACCGGATGATCTTTTACCGGTCGCTTCGTGTGGCCTTGGGATTATAGGCCGGCACTGCAGGCAGACTGCCGCATTGTGAGCATAGAAGATGACACGGCGCTTGTCCAGGAAATCCAACCGGACGGGTAAGGCTCGCCGTTTGTGGCCCTTTCGTCGCATTCGCAACTGTTTCTTTGCATACCCCGCACTTTGCGTCCAGCGACGCCTAATTGCTGCTTCTTGTTACCGATTCGTTTTCTCTTCTGGGCTACAATCCATATGTCAATCGGCGCTAGCTATTCCTCGGCGACAAGGTGCCTTGCCATATTCAGACCCTTCATTCTACATACGCTAGGAGGGTTCAACGAGTCGAGTTTCTTGCGCTGTCGGCGGCCCGTATACCGCGTGCCCCAGCCCCCTCAGCCACTAGGATCTGGCGATTGGTTTGCCGGGGGGGATGCAATTGAATTCTGGGAGGAAATGAAGAAACTGCACATAGAAGCGCCATGGGCCGCGCCAGAGCCGGAGCCTGTAGACGACACGGAGAGTCAGAATGCAGAAATGCCACCACTGGAGCAGCCGGAAGAGAGGTTAGATGATCTCCCTGAATTCGCTCTCTTGCCCTACCTTCTCTTGTGCATTATCCCACCTACTAGGCGTCTGTCTTTCGCTTCCTGGCCTGTTTGCAGATTCTGATGAATAAAAGTAAATTGCCTGTTCAGTTACCCGTAACTCCTCTGTTTCTTCATATTCCCCTTCTATGTTGGAAGGGTGTAGTGCGTCTGGAAACGAGTCTTTTGGGCTGTGTGCAGCAAAGCACAAGGGTGCAAGCAGGTCCTTTCTTCGTCTGTGCGTGCAGGGAGAGTGCACTAGAGAGAAAAACAAAGGAATTGCAAAATTTTATCAATAGGCGGGAATGCCTTATTCCTCATTTTAATAATGCTTTGAAGGAAGTACTGAATGTCCCTAAAGAAACGGTTAGTCATGCAGACAACGAAAAGTGCTTTTGTGGCTGGCCAATCTATATTTCCAGCTTATTGTTTTTCTTTCGTGGGCCTTCCTTTTGCTAAAAGAACTTCTACCGAGGAACGCGCAGACGAGAGCTCTTTTCCAATGCGTTGCGTATACCTGCCAGGCCCTTGAGAAGGACAAAGATATAACCTATGATACGGCAGGGATGGTAGAGCCCTCCAGACCCCTCATTGACCTGAATGACGTGACCCGCGCAGACGTCAGAGTTTGCATGTGGAAGCCCCCCGCTAATGCCTCCCAGGCGGCACGTAGCACTGCTCAGATGCTTCTTAAGATCTTCGAGGGTCGCAGGCAATGGAACAGACCACCACTGCCACCGAATTTTATGCATGCGTTTGAACGGACGACATACTCCCTAGACTGCGTCTATGTGAGTCTAGGAGTACTGGTAGACTTGGCGTCTGCCTGGGACTTCAGCCTTCGTATTTAGATGGTGCACCATAGTCTGCATTGCTTCAGGCCTTCCTTTTCATTGCTGTGCTTTCATATACTAGTAATTATTGACTGAAAACAGTTTTGGCTCTTAGAAGTGTGATGTGTAGTGCTGTAAATGATTGACGGTATTCGCCGTTCGTTTGGTTGCTGTTAATTTCATCTCATGTCTTTGTTGTTAACTTGCTGTTATTCTCGTTGATGTCATGATATTTCACAGCATTCCTCTTCCTTTACTCCAACGACGTTTGCCGAGCGAAAACTTGAAGTTCCGCCTATTGCACTTGAAGAGGAACACTTGAGGGCGCAGAAGGACGGGTCTAATTTTCTGTGAGATTCCTCTGTAGCCATCGCTTCGTCTTTATCGCTTTTAGCTCTGTCTTTCTAATTCTATGGCTCAATTTTTCGGCTTCATTAGCTCTGTATTGGAATTTTGGGTCGACACGTTTTGCATTTGTCACTCTGGCTTCAAGTGCACTGTCGAGACTGCCTTCCGTGGCACGTTGATACTGCTGAACAGGAGGTATCATGCCCATGAGGGTTGCTCTTTCCACACACTGACCCTTGTGGAAATCATCCTCGTGGCTTAAGAGAAATTTTCAGTAGCTCCTCTTTCAGCCTTTTTGTAACATTCCATTGAAGGAGCCCGTTAGAGCGGCGCTTAATTCCGGACTTGATGCAAACGTAATAGAGATTAATTGATTGTTTCCCGAAAGAATCTCCTCCTGCCCCTCTCCGCGCCCCTCAGGTTACTCGGCATGAGGGGAGAGGGACGAGCAGGGTGAGCGTAAGTGCAACCTCTAAAAACTCCGAGCATTCACAGCTAGTTGCACATAAGGTCTGGCATACATGCACACAACATCGCTTTTTCGTATATCGAGCTAAGGCAGTAAATAAGATATACGAACAGGTAAACCAATTACACAATGCCTTATTGATTCTTAGTCAATATAACTAGTGTAGTAAAAAGTGTTTAGGTGGAACTTATCGAACTTTGCTCATTTATTTCTGCCAAAAGCTGTGATGCGCTTACTGGCACTGCAGTGGGCCAGGCTACTCTTCAGCATTTTACTACACAAGGTATATCCAACTAACAACAAGGAATTAAGCAACTGATTTCTCTGCTCATGTGTTTTATTTTTGTGGAGTATTTTAACTCTGGCATAGAAATGTGTCCTGTAGTCAGCATTTCTTTTAGGCTTGCCGCGTATGTTGAGGGACTAGCGTTCTCCGAGGATGCGTGCCTCTATTGTTTACCATGAAGCAGAGCGATTCAAAGGTGATCCACTCATATGCTTAAGCAAGGTTACTCTTTGAGTTCAAGGTCAACGTGCATATAGGAAACGGCAGGTACAGAACCACCAAGGTACAGACTGATCATAGCCTGTGGGCTCGTCTACGTAGAACACCAAAGACCTCGCCGCATGTCAGGGCTGCTAAGGGAGCGCAAATGAATGCCTCTAAAAGAAAACGCTAAAAGGAAAAGCAGCATTTTGCTAGGTCCGAGTGTCTAGTTATACGGTATGCGCCACCTTAACAAAACACAAGCAAACATTTATCACACCAAAGCTTATTACGAACCTCGGCAAAACCATATCACTGAATTCCCTGGCTTTCTACACTAGTCGTTTGAAGCAAAGAAAGGAAGAAGCAAGTAGTTTGAAGAGAATACTGCATTATGCCATCCGGCAACCGGTCTACTCGCCGCTTAGCGCATGTATGGTAACTGCAACATAAAATTTACTGCATGTGAAGTATCCTCAAAGAAGCCACTACTCGCATTCAGCTTGTTGCAAGTAAGTAAGTATAGCCGGTTGCTTTTTTCAAATGTTCGGGATTCATGTTCATGTAGCAAGCAGTGCTCGTGACGCATGTTGCCGCGCCTGGCTACCCTCCAGTGTGCGTCCGCTGCAGGTGACCCGGTTGCAGCAGTTAATTTTTCTCGATGGAGTAGGACTTTGTCATCTGTACAGAAGTATCTTTTTCTGCTTGGGGCAAGAGAGGGGGAGACGCGAGTTTTGAATTGCACTCTCTTCCTTCACCGTATCCACGCGGCCCCCTCATTGTATTTCACATTTTTGGCTGGATTCCGATTTCTCTGAACATTCTGCGTATATATCTCCATAATTTGAATAGGATTTGGCACTGCTTATATCCCAAGCGTAAAGACAGTGGCGAGACTGCGAGAGGGTGGCGACCGAACCAGCGGACGCCTCCAGGAGTAAAAGTAGCTCTTTTTGTGACTAGATTTGGGGCTGTTCATTAAGCGCTTCTTTGGGCGGCCCCTGCTCTCCCCGTGTCCGCCTCCGCACAGCGGCGGCAGAATCTAGAGAACGCCTGTTGGCAGCAGTCATGTCTGGCCCTGAGTGTTCTTGTCCCGTTCCGGCAGCCGTAGAAACACAGAACACATATGTTACTCCTGAGAATACCGAAAGTGCACCTACTTGTCACACTTGCGATGATCATTTTGGCCAGGAAGCTGTAACAGCCTTACATACAGGTGCGGCTGCCCCCTCGGTTGTTGAAATGCAGAGAGAGTCAGAGCCAACCTGCAGCGCCGCCAGCAATAATGGCTGCACGCCCGCAGTCCGGACAGCGGTGGAGAAAATCCATCTTCTTCCTATTTCTGAGGGTGCCCCCAAACCTTGGATTTTCGCCGCGCTCACGAACCTCATGAGGGAATGCACGACTGTGCGGCAGTACATGTACGTGAAGGTGAAGCGGCCGGCCAAGGAGAACCGCTCGTCTCGGAAAACAAAAGTCACTGAAAATACGGCGAGTGACGCAACTACAGACATGACAGATGTGGAGTACACGTACATTGTTGTAGCTTGTTTACCGCACTCGGGTGTGATTACACCCTCGACAGTTGTATTCACCTCGGGCAGTCCCCTAAAACCACTGCGTCGAGTGCAGCTCCTGGCTCTTGTGCACCCCAATAGCTCCTATGCAAGGAGGGCAGGAGTTTCATCATATTCGGAGGCCTTGCAGCGCGGCCTGGTTGGGGAGGCTAGTGCAACGCAGCGCACGATGAGCAGCAGCAGCAGTAGTAGTAGTAGACGCACTAGGCAAAGTAACGACGCCTCGCGACCAGGTCCAATCGCCAGTGCGTCTTCTGACATTGGTAGCACTCGAGGTGTGGCAGCTCTCGCGGCTGCAACAATGTCAGAGGCAGCCCGCCATCAGCTGGGATCGCCCTTCAGCTGGGGCGTGTCTCAAGACTTTGGCGAGCGGCGACGCAGGGGGGGGGATCGGCGTCGCATGCAAGAGTATACGCGGGCTGAGGACGTCATTGCTGCGGTGCTTGACGCCACAGATTCGGCCTCACAAGGTAGCAGCGATGAGGACGAGGAAGTGCTGGGAGGCAGCACCGCTTTCCACCTGAGCGACACTGCAGGCAACGATGCATGCGCCACTCATGAGGAGTTCGCTGGGCGCGAGCAGCAGCCTCTGCAACAACAGCGCACGCTCCAGCTGAATTTCAACTTCCCCTGCGCCTCGCCATCCTCCTTGGGGGAGTTGGCGGCCCCCAGAGACGGCGCACACGCCTCTGCGGATTCACAGGGAAAGGCCCCATTAAACACCAGTTTCAGTGAACAGGTTCTGTTCCACGATTTTGTGGCTCCCTATTTTCGCGCTCGGAGCAGTCTCTGCTTCCCACCCCCCTCTCCGGCAAGCCCCGGATCGGGGAACGCCGCGTGTAGTGACACCGCAGTGGTCGTTTTTCCAGGGAAGCAGCTGGTCATCAAGGATTTGACCTTTGTGGTTTGGGCCACCGATCCGGAAAACAACCCAGGCTTCGTACGGAAAGACACGGTGAGAGACGTGCTGTGCGGAAAAAAGACAAACGCTGGTGTTTCAACATGCGCCAGAACGAGGGCGCTGGTCTGCTGCTGCCTCCGCGTGCTGAACAGGGGGGCCTGAGATGTCCGGTTGCATGCGCGCTATGCATCTATCTCTACATGCATATACCGAAGCAGAAGGGCGTTCGATTGCTTCGTAAAAGCCGACAGGCAGTGATTCTCTCTCTCTCTGTCTCGCAGTAAAAACTGACTTCTGCCTGGGGTAGCCGTGCCACTGGCTAAAAGAACGGCTTCGGGCCGCTGTGAGCCATACGCATACAGTCTGTTTTCTGAACTATGCGTATTGCAGGCCATATACATCTCCGTGGATCCGTGGGGGGAGTACCGGCGCGTGCACATCTTGCCGTTCGCCGATACGCTCCCGACTACCTACTCCTTCCGCCTCTTTGAGGACTATTTGCAGCCTTTTCTGAAGGAGCAACCTTGGCGCCTCATCCGTAAAGGCGATATCTTTACCTTTAGGTAGCATAGATGTGCCTGTGGGCCGAATATAGCGGAGAATAATGGCAGAAGGCCACCTCCAAGAGGCTATAGCGCACCCGCACTGCTGCATTTTGCGCTGTTGCTGTTGCTCTTTCCCTCTTCCTGAATTGTCCTCTCTGTATGCGACTGGGGTCCTTCTCTTGTGGCTCTGTGTAGAGGCGTCGAGTTCAAAGTCATTGCGACAGAGCCGTCTACGATTCCCGTCGCCCGGGTTGGCCCCGAAACGGTGGTGCACTTTGAAGGTATGGCAGCGCGCGACTTAGGAGAACTCGTCACTCGCATCGTGTGTGCTGCGCTTCTTGTGGTCTAATGGCTGGGAGACTGCCCTGTGTACAGAGATCTGTCTTTTGTTTCTTGGTGGCCATAGATTTATATATATATATGTGTATATGTAGGTATATGTATATATTCACACACGCGGGACGGGCGGGGCTTCGATAGGATTGGGTGCTGCGGGGGGAGGCCGCTGTGCGCCTCAGGCTCCCTCAATCCGTCGCTTATAGATATATTGCCTCCAGATATCCTGGCACGCGTTCGCAGACTGCCGGCCCGTGTGCAGCCCTTTGCGATCGTGGCGGCCGCACAGGTAAGGAGCGCGGATGAACATGTAGATGTACCTAGTGTGCACAAGAGTGCCCTCTGGCACTGACTTCTCTCTGCGAGACCGACACCCTCTGCTGCATGATGGGTTGTTGCGCTGCTGCCCGCCTGCGTGCCCGCTGCCTGCCTGCAGACTATGGACCCACAGTTGCTCCTCCGTGTCTTGCCGTCTGGCAATGTGAGAGGGAACTCACGCGGAATGGATGAGGGGCTGGAAGCGGCTTTGGAGAGGCAGCTGGTAAGTCCGTTCTGCCTCGCAGTCTATCAACGTCAATATATGCACTTGTGCCCGCGAAAAGAGCCGGAGACTCCTCCGCGGAAGCGCACCGATAATGAGGAGGGGGGCCCCTCCGAGGAAGATGGGCCGAGCACAGGCTGTGCAGCCTTGTCAAATCGGTCTGCTTGCCCTAAGTCCGCCGCAGCTGCGGCAGAAGCCACATCTGGTGAAGGGGAGCTCGAGGCTCCAAGCTGCACCGTCTGCACAGTGCAACTGCAGGAAGGGACTGAGTCTGTGGTGTTGATGTGTGGGCATGCCTTCCATTGGGGCTGTGCGCGGGCCTGGCTTAGGTGTAGTGCCACCTGCCCCAATTGCAGAGCTGAAGTTGTAGTATCTCCGGAGGAGGGGGGCAGTAGCGTAGCTTCTCAGGCTAGTGTCGGGACGGCAGCCTTAGGTTTCGTGAGGAACGCCCTGCTGGATTTCTTTAGAAACTGACACACTCCTCTACTGTGGCTTTCAGCGGAAGGACGCCAGAAGTATCTCTGTCAATTCTGCCTTGCTATGCAAAAAGTATGTTGCATGCGCCGGCGTGTGACCGCTTCTCCCGGATTCAGACAGTGCCACGGCTGCTGCTTCGCGAGGCCTTGACCGCACAGGGCACTTGGATATTTGCATGCATAGCAAAAGTGATCGTGGAGAGTCAGGTACACCACATTCGAGTCTGCTGTACTCGTATTCAGTGCGTCTATTACCGGTGAGGAGACGGCCTCTCTGACACTCAGGGATCAAGGGGAAGGGTGAGCCTTTGACGGCATCTGCCAAAGGCCCTTGGTATCCCGTATGGGAGTTTTACCGTATTGTGGATTAGCAATAACTCTCTCCTGCGCCACTGACGTGGGCCTACCGAAGGGCCTCGTACATGCAGGTAGCAGAGTGGTCAACTGAGCAGCCCCCCTATCTCCTTGAGAACTCTATGCTAGACTTTGTGAACCCTTAAGAGCCAAGGGTATGCGTCGCTGGGGTATCCAGACTTCCGGTCAGTAAAGGAGTGCTTGAGAGGTTCAAAGTAGCTCTCGATCGCATCTCTAACGGTGCCTTGGAACCCGCAAGGGGGCATGTGCCGACCGCACACTGGAAGAAGCACCACCTCCAGAAGCCCCTGTGGCAAGCGTCTAGCTTAAAACTTTCATTCGTAATACACATTGCATTTGCTTCTGAGCAAATCCAAAACAACATCCAAATGGCGCTACTGGCGTGGCCCCGATGATCGGGATGTTCAGGGCCGATGTTTCTTGGCATCTGACCTCAGCGAACGCCGGCTGTGCTAGCATCAGACGAAACCAATGAAAGGGGGGGCCTACAAGTGCGCCATGTTTCTTCATGAAGGGCTTGTCGGGAATTCGAATTTCTGAGTCTCTGCATGCCAAGGGGCAGGCAGTTTGAGTGGATCCCTCCTAACCCAACTTACAAACGGGCATACCCCATGGAGCCTGAAGGCCTGATCAAGGCCTCCAGAAGTTCTATGGGGGTGAGAGGATGCGCAACTGGCTCATCAGGACGCCTGTTTGCAGGAGCCATGCAGACTTTTCTCGTCCACATGTGTGACGTTCACGTAGAGGATCGAAGGAAACAGAATGATGGGCGTCGTAGACCACGGCTTTCAGGCGTGCGCCGATGCGGCCTGATAAGTTGGCGGTAGTCATAGCACCTGTACCTTCTCGCCCGGTGCAACATCGGTCACAGAAGAGCGCTTGAAAGGGTAGCCAGGTCTTCAGGCTACTCGCATGAAAGTTTCAACTTCTTGGGCGCCAAGAGTCCAGTGGCACCACAAACAGCTCATGGGCTCGTTAGCGCCTCGGAATTTTTTCGGCCATATATTTATCGTGCTTCTCCTTGCTCTTCACCATCCAGCAGCACAGCATCAGCACCAAAAAGAAGATAAGGAAAAGCACCATGAGTGCAACTAGTAAAGGCCCATGGAAAGTGGCAGGCGAGTCAAAGTCTAGACCCACAGTAGTACCCACAGCTTTACGGGGCACATAGACAGTCATACCAGTGTGAGCTATTGCGGGATTTTGCATCATACCCCCTATTTGCCCCCAATTTATAAAAGAGAAAGGGGGCTTATCGGAAGAATCGTAGGCTCTTAGGCTTGTGTTGGAGCGAGGGGCTACTCGGTTGTCCTTTGCAAATGCCTTGCTTTTGCTTTTCAAATCTTTCGTTAGAAGGGTTCCTAGATCCGCCATACTACTGCCTTGCTCCACATCTTTAATTCTATGGGGCACTGCTGCCTCCACCTGCATAAACGTCGAGGGCAACGCACGGGAGTCTTGAGGAACTACGGGTACGGCTGTTGCTTCAAGCATCTCTTGCCTTTCCATCTGTGCAACTTGAGCTCTCATAGCTCTATTTATCGCCCGCTGAATGTCCGCATTGCTGTCTGTTGACTCCGAATTTAGCGCGTTCGCCGCCCGTATGTTCATTTGGCCTCCGGCAGACCGCCGCATGGAAGATGCAGGCGAAACGAGGCAGATTATGGTCAGTACTGACAAAAAAATACACCCTGTCCACCTGAATCTACCAGAAAAGAGACATTGGTGTTGACTTTTCGAAGGACCCAGAGAGTTGATGTCCTTCGCCCTTTCATGCTCAAAGGGCAGTGCTGCTCGCCCGTGCAGCACACGTGATTGGTCACACCGTTGCTGCTGGAGTCTTAAGGAAGCTTCAGAGCTTTCCGTGCAAAGATATCGGTACTGCGTCGGGTGCGCCAAATGGCCCATGAGGACCGTAAGTTTTGGGGTTTGTGGTATAGCTACCGTCGCCTTGTCTGGCATCAATGGCTGGTCCCATAGGCCGCAACAATATGCTGATTGGTCAGCCATCGCACCAGAATCGGATGCATCGGCCACTATTGTCAATGAGCAGTGGGCTTCAAAACGAATGTGCCACGACTTTCTCTCTGCTCCACCACGGAGTATCCGGCCTTGAACATTTCCCAGACGCTGGCCATGACTCTTCCGAGATGGGGAAAGAGTCGCAAGGCCAAAGTTGCTCTTCAATCAAGTGAAATGTTCGATGATGTAATTACTCATCTGAATCAACGTACCCTCACAATCACCCACTGGATCTCTACACACAGTCAGTCGGCGACGCAAAGTGGCGTCAGCCCTCCAGTGTCCACTTAATTGTTGGCTAATGCAAATGAGCATATTTCAACGTACATCCATACAAAGACAAAAAAATGCTTGAATCCGATTCTAGGGACTACATAGCTGGTGCTGTTAGAGACAGCCCCGTGGCTCCCTGGAATTGCGGCAGACATCGCGACCTGTAGCATGAAATACGCGGCACCACCACGCACACTTGTGATTAGTTTTTATAGTTCTGTACTTAGTAACTATGCATCATGAAGCCAATAAATTTTATTTTTTTCTGACTAAAAGAGTAGGTTTTATGCTTTGCAACAACCAGCCTGCCTAGTCAAGAAACCAATGGTCTGGGGTTTTGCGTTGGCTGGAGTGCGATTGCGCATCGCCCAGTTCAAGAGAGATAACGGTGGTACACCCTGATGAACCCGTCAGGACTATAAACTATACACATCTGATTTCACACGAAATTTATTTTAGTGGAATGCGTGGTCATCTCTCCTGTTCATGGCCGGACTGTGCTTCGACGCTATCGAAAAGTATGCACGCAAAAGCCATTTGCTACTAAAAGCCGGCTTGTTTTCGCATGTGCTCTTCGCCCACTATCTAGAGTCTTCGTGGTTTTTGGCTGTCACTGTCTAGGCTCAATCCATTTTTTCTATGTGTTCGTGTAAATAGCGTTCCTCAAAAGGTCCCCTCAGACAGGCTCGTATCCACAAGAAAAGATCAACAAATAATGGAAAGCACTGCATTGGTGTGAAGAATCTGTTTTCTTCCATTGTGCCCTGCCCATAGGGTCTCAAACCCATGGGAGACTGTTATCCATAGTGCAAATTGATGCACCCCTGAAGGAGTTTATGCATGTGCGTGCTCTCATGATAGCAACATTATGGACAGCTACACGGCGCAAGCATTGCTCGTGAGATGCTGATCATTTTTCAAAGCAAATAGAATAAACGTGCACCGTAATATGAACCGGTGTGGTGGCGACTGTCAAAATTTTCTTAGCCCATAATAGTATCGTCGTATTCAAGTGCAAGCGGTGCGTTCGACCAGCTTTCGGAGCTCAATCTGTCTAGGTGACCTTGAAGCGCCGTCTGGACTGTAAAGACCAAAGTGTATCCTCTAGTAGAACTTGTACAACGGCAGAAGCACATGAAAATCCGCACTTGGAAGCTTGCCATTGAAAAAGGCTTGGGGCAATTAGTGACAGGATCTCACCGTGTAACTATTGGAGGCCAGGATGGTAGCTTGATTATCCCTTAACAGCTTTAAGATCTGCAATTAGCTGTTCCTGCTGCTGCAACACCTGTTGTACGTTGGAAGCCTCACACTGCAACCTGAGGGGGGCGAGCACCATCATTATCGCTGTGCCTTACTAGCACGTAAGGCTTTGTTTTGTGCAGAATAGTGTTGTTCCTTATGTGGCCATTGGGTTTAAATCTTCAGAAGTAGCGCTCTTCGCCTGTACATTCAATATGGGCGCGTGGTGAGCTTAAGTGGGCAGTAGCTGGCTTGCCTGTGGAGGCGTTCTTCCAGTTTTCTGCATTTCATTGCAGTCAACAGGAGCTTCTTCTCAGCTTGAAGCGGCTTTAGCTGTTCTGCAATTCGTTGCCCCACTGTCTGAGGCGCAGTGCACTGCTAATCCTTAATCCAGATGCTTAAGCTTAGAAACAGGCACTGCTAAAATACCGAAGTTATGCTATGGTGACAACAAGAATTCATGCGTACAAATCCTAGCCTGGTTTCTATTTACAGAGCCATTCGTCTAAAGAGGGAGCCAACGCGTGTTATTCTTGTTCGTGACAAGCTTTGCCGTCGCATGGTCGTTTCCCCCCTAGAGCTCAAGAGAAATGTGAGGGAAGCAAGCAAACGCTTTTAGAGCTATAATCTGTAAAAAAATACAGGAGCCGACCCACTTTTAGCTGCTGCTCCTCGATATATTGGGCTTTGGTCGCCATTCCCTCCAAATGCTTCCGACTCTCAGTTTCCAGTGCTTCACTACCTGACCTCAATTTCCACAAGAAAACCAATGCAATAGTTTTGATGGAGTCACTGCACGATAACAATTGCACTCTCTGCAGCATTTGTTCCGCCACTCCCCGCTGTCTTGTGCCACTAAAACGACAGAAGGCGTCAAGGAGAAAGTACTCTGAAGAATGAGAGCTAGTGCGCTGAGCATGCACCCTTTTCAATAATCGGTCAAGCCATACCCAAAAGTAGTTCATTTACTCGATTGCTGAGTTCATTTGCAGCTGAGTCATGCTCGGGACATCGCAGACAAATGTCGGCTTTGCCGTTTGAGTTGGGCAACGCCATTGCAGCGGCTCTCACCCGGCGACCAAAAAGCCACAATGAGTCCTCCTTTTGATTCAAAAGGGATTGCAGCTTCTAAGAAGCAGAGTTAGCCTTGGTTGCAGTGCGAGTATTACGAAAGGGCTGCTTTATCACTATGGCAGCGCGAACGCTAATTAACCTGCACAGTTGAGGGCTAAGTAGACTCCTGTCATTACCGGGCATGACGATAAAACAAAATTGTGCAGACTATTTCCGTGTAGAATACTTGCCACTTGATTCGGCACTTGGTGAGACAACGCACCTGCCAAAGCATGCAGACCCTTGACGACCGACATGATATGTGATGAAGGAAGCATCCACCTGCAACAAAACCCCGCAATCCGCGCGTCAATAGAATGGGCTTGCCATTCTCATCTACGCAATTTCCAAAATTCTACAGGATTAGAAAGCCTGGTCTTCCTAGTGGGCTGGTCACATAGCGGTCCGTTTGCGCTGAGCCATGCCGCAGGAGCACGGCTTGCGCGTTTGTTGTTGCAAAGAACCCCTCTTTAGAGATATTTCACATTTCTAAACTTCGTTTGAGCTTCTCTGCTCGTCTCAATCACACGAAGCCCTTCCTTTAGTCCGCTGGGCGCCTAAGGGCCTGCCCCGCCAACATACTACCAAAGGCGGCAACACGGCCGCTTGCCACATGGGCCATGTCAAAGGCACGAAGCCCACATTGCTCTAAGGACGGAACTTTAGTGCTAGAGGGGCTGAGTGGCAGGACTGACCATTTGTGCCTTATGCAGTAGCGTTGCCTTTCGAGGAAACGGCGCAGAAGTTCGGTGCAGATTTGTTGCAACAAACCGGAGAAATGGGGTTGCCATAAGGAACAAGGCAATGCTACTCGTTGGCTTTGGGGCGTTGGCTGCTGCCAGCGCTGCTGTGGTGCTGCCAATACTTTTGTATTACCACTTTGTCGATTGTAAGAAGAGCAATGCGGCCACAGCGTTTACGTTCTGCTGTACGCTCACCTTGGCGTTGCTCCTGGCATTTCTCGTGCCTATCGACATCATGCTCGCCTCAAGCATGGGATCCGGATCACTGCGAGCGCAAGCTGATTCGGATGGGGCACCGGCGCCCTCTGTAGCAGAAGCAGCAGCTGCCGCGCATGCAAGTAATACAGCTTCAGCATTTACTCCTGCGGGGGCAGCTGCAGCAGCTGCTGCTGCTGAAGGGTGGAGAGCTCTGAAGAATGCTTTTCTGCCGCTGACCGTAGAGCTGCTACAGCGCATGTATGCGTTCCTTGGCTTTGCTGTATTTATCTGCTGCTTCCTGCTGACGCCCGCCGCAATATTCTACTCGAACGAAAGTAACAGGAGACGCGTAAGCTCCCAGCGATCCTCTGCCTCTCTGATCTTTGCATCTCCCCTCCTGTATGGCATCCGTTGCATGCAGGGGGGTGTGAGGATCCCTTACAACTTTTGTGCAAGTACGTTGAGGGGATATGTGTATTGTGTGCATGTATGTGTGTATGTGTGGCTGTGTGTGTATGCACCTATGTATGCATGTGTGTGATATATGCATGTATGTGGATATCTTTGACTGAGGATCCGCGTATCCTGGTTGTACTGTGTACTTTTAAAAGCAGCAACGTGTGCTCTTTGTCCCTTTAGGCGCAAGATGTCGACGAGTATGATGCGTTGCCATGCGAGACGTGTTTTGTCGCCTTGAAAAGGACGGGGTGCTACGTGGTTGGACTTGGTGCGATATTGCTTATCCTTCTCGCTCTGAGGCCAGGGATGCCCTCTCCAACATTTTTCAAGACAGTCGAGAGCTACGCCACACCTACTCAGCAGAACGCACCAAATGTGCCACAGAACCCTCATG
Organism: Cyclospora cayetanensis; assembly: GCF_002999335.1. NCBI lineage: Eukaryota > Apicomplexa > Conoidasida > Eucoccidiorida > Eimeriidae > Cyclospora > Cyclospora cayetanensis. The sequence continues at coordinate 193,940 of NW_020312336.1, read as the reverse complement.
CATCATCCAACCCTGCAGGCCTCATGGCAGCGGCTGCCGCTGCTGCCTCTGCTGCTGCAGCCGCAGCAAGCGCAGCAGCCGTAAAGGCAGCAGCAGCGGCACGGCAGGTGGACTCGGAAGCTATCCAGCTCTATACGGCTCAACTCTTAGGAGTGCACAAGACAGGCGTCGACTCTTTACTCTTCCTTGGCGCCTGCTTCCTTTGCGCGGGTAAGCGCCGTCCCTACACTACACTACGGTTCCGCCAGGCTTTCGTATGAACTCTTGATGAAGAGTGGGGAAAAGGCGAGAGAGGAACTCGTGTGCAGACTTGCGTAGACCCATGCGCTACAAGGTTCAGCACCTGCTGGCAGAAAAAGAGTTTATATGGATATATACATATATCTATCTACATATAGGGATGCATACATTTTGTGTATGTCGTTGCGTTGTTTGTGTACTTGCTCGCCTGTGCGTACACCTTCCTTAGTCCTTAGGGTCCCATAAAGGCTATTTCGACTGCGCGCTTTCCACAGCTGTACTTAATTGGGGGAGAGGCTTTGGCTGCTTGTTGGGGTGTGTGCGTTCAGCGCAAGTGGTGTGGATTTTCTTCGGTGCGTTCGGCCTCGCGGCAGTGCCCCTGGCATGGCTTCGGCGTGGCCCTTCAACGCATCAAAAGCAGCAGCAAGTGCAGCAAGAGATCACTGCGTTGCGCGAGCAGCAACGAAGGATCCAGGTACTGTTGGACTGCCCTCGGACTGTGTGGGGGGATGCCTTTATACCCGCTTTCAGAGGCAAAGCGTCAAGAGGTGCCAGACACAGACTGCGGGGAAGAGCAGGAAAACTTGCAAACGCACGGGCAGAATGGACCGTGATTCTGACACGCTGAGCGTGCTTAGATGCCCTGTTGAAGAATGCGTTTGGATCGCTGGATTTCCTGCTGCCGTCGCATGTCGCAGAGCAAGTACGCGGGGAACCTGCACGCCATGGGGGCCAAAGATCGAGAAGTGCTCGAGAGACTGAGGATCCAGCAGCGCCTGTGCAGCGAGAAGCACTATCAGCTCCAGGTGCGCGTGGCAACATTTGTGGGATTTCGTGACGTATGCTCGGAAGTGAGCTCGATTAGCCATCCTTTTTCAGCCGTTTCTACTCGAGCGCCGTTAAATGGAGAGACGAGAGGCGCATATACACCAGGCGCTCCACTCTCCGTCCTCGTGTTGGCGTTGTGCAGGAAGCCGAACAGGGCCCCATGTCGACTTACTCGCTTCTGTGCCGCTTGCCGCTCCACTTCCGAAGGCTCGTTGGCGTGGGCGTGTTGCTGTTGCTTGTTTTAATGCTGCTTTCCCTGGCTACGGCTCTCCTGTGGCGTCTAAAACATTCCACTTGCGGCTGGCGCTGCGGCTTTGCAGCCCCTTTCTCCGAAGGCCCCTTGACCCCTGCAGATGCAATGTTGCTCTTCCTCTCGTCGGTACGCTTGCCGCGTCTTCCTCATGGCTAAGGCGCTTCTTTGTCGGCAGTATGTACAGAGTTCTCGGCACTCGTGTCTTCAAACCACCAATATGCGCGAAGGGGCTTTAATGAGAACGAGATTCATTCCTGCGTGCTATAGCCGTCCACCTCTTAGGAACCACATGCCGGCAAGAACGCATCCGCCGACCTTTCTGGATCAACAGGATCGGAAACACACCCGCCCATACTCTCGTCTGCCATGGTGTTTGCTCTGCCTCAGTACCCCCCTGCCGATCTCTGGTTGGTCTGTTGCTGGCTGCTGCTTCTGCTCTTTGGGGGCCTTTACGGCCTCCTGGAGCTTTTGCTGCGGTATTCAGATGAGCACAAAGGAGCCCGCGAGCTGCAACAACACATGAAAGTCAAGAGTTTCGGCTCTTCTCCTCAGGTCCTGATCCCGTTTTTTCAGCACTTCTTGTGGGCAGAGCAGCGAGAAACAGCTGCCGTCCTTCCGGCTCGATGAGGAGAAAAATTCATGCTTGGGTGCTCCTTGCGACATCAGTGGCTCTTTTGCTTCAGTCTGGGTGGTTTCTCAGGTGCTGTTGTTGCTGTCCGCCTTGCTCGCCAATCACATCCTGGCCGCTGCCCTATGCATCTTCACGGTAGGTTAGACAGTTGACCATTGACTCCTCCTCCACTCTTCAGTCCGACGGAGGACGAGGTTGGTGTACTTTTCACACGGAATGGCGCGCAGCTGCAGGGGCAACCCCGCAACGCCTGTAGCTCGTTGCGGATCCAGGAAAATCGCATGATCTGCTTGATTTGCTCTGAAAAGCTCCTGAAATCTCTTTATGAGTGATTGGCAACTTTGCTATGCGCTTTCCTCCGTGGAGCAGCTTAGGGCACGTTTGTTCATCCAACAGCCGATGCACCAGCAAAAACAGTATTTGACAAAACATGGCGCAGGCTGAACAAAGAGCCCTTTGGTTCTATCTGCTTGTGGCGCCCACATCGCTACCTTTTCTTTACCTGCGTCTTTCGTGCTCCTCGGTTGTTGCGCAGGCGGCACCGCAGTATGCGTCTTTCGGCAATCAAATGTTCACGCCTCATGTAAGGGAGCTTTAAGGCAACCAGTGCGCAGTCTCTTCCAGTGAAGTAGAACGGTTTTTCGTAGCCCTCATTCTAGCTGGTTCAAGGCTTTTTCGAGGCTTTTCGAGGATCTCCTTGTGAGCAGTGTTGACGCTGCTTCTTTATGGACTGTTCGATGTATTGCGTCCTGTGTTACACCGGCTGCTGCAGAATGGATCGGACGCGATTAGCTGCTCACTCCACGCAGCAGCTGCAGGCACCTCGTGCCGCCTTACCATATTCGCTGCGGCCCTTTCTCGGGTGGCGTTCGGTACGCGAATGCTTGTATGCCCCTGTGTGTCGCAATTCTCTTCCGCCTACTACTAAGCCTCTGCTCTATGAGCTTTGAGCTGCTGGGTGCTTCTATTAAACAGCCATCGACTGGAATGGTGCTGCTGCAGCAACGCCGACGCTCGCGGCCCTCTTATACTGCGGCAATTGGCTCTTCCTTGGTAAGTTTCCTGATTGCTGGTCCTGGCGTCAGTGGCCACTGCTGCCGTAGTTGCGCAACTTCAGTGGTGGGTTTTTGTCGATGCGCACCGACCTTCACTGTCTCGCCAGCCCAGCTCGTTTTGCGAAGTGTGTGCGACTCTACTGATTCAGCTTGCGTCCTTGGCTGCCTTGCGTATGGTGCCTTCTTTCGGCTTAGCCCCTCTCACCTCTCGAATGCCCTGGGGCCTCAGCATCCAAGCGCCGCATCGGACGATCTCGATGATTTGGCCGTGCTGGATGAGTCAACCCGACTAATTGCCGTGTAATGGGGGCTCTTCAGTGTGGCAAGATGTTTGCGCTATCTACTTGAGCTGCCGCGTACTCAAGGATTTGCAAATGCACCAGGAGTTCTCGGCTGAACGAATTCATTGTCTCTACCGGAACCGCTAACTCTTCTGTTGACTAGTTTGTAATAATTTTAATCAAAGCACTAGGGTCACCGTACCGCAACAGGAATGGCCTTACTGATCTGATTTAGGGGAAAGTAGAGAGAAGGTATTGGCGGGAACATATGCAGGCAGGCAGCGAGGCGCAGCGTAAATGACTCGAAGTCTCATCTTAAGAGTCACGGGCAGGCAGCCGCAGGTGGCACTTGGCAAGTGCGGCTGCCTAGGAAAGCGGGGGAATTTTCGGGCAATATATAATAAAACGCTCATTTTAGAACATACATATTCTTACCGATAAACTAAATACTGAAGAAACTGCATATGCGCATTGCCATGAACAGGCAACCTTTATTCAGTGTAAATAAGGGGCTAAATGAAACACTAATCTGTATGCTTCGACAGAATGCATGTAAAGCAGAAACGCTATTCTCCACATGCACCAAACTGCAAGAAAGCTAGTACCCTTTGAACCCACTGCCTAATTTGCGAAATTGCATGTGCAAGGTTCGCGACAGCATGCCCATGAAGCAAAAGCCTCGAAGCGTCACGGCAGCAGCCCAGCAACTCAGTAAGAGCTAAAACCAGTAGGCATATGAAGAGATAAAACACGATAAAAGGCAGTTCTTTTGTGGAAACACTTGTGAACAGGCAAGCAGCAATCGTAAACGTAGTGGCATATCTATTTTATTAGTTTTTCCATGGATCTCCCTCCTAAGAACAGTGCTCCTTGTGGGGGTATTCAGGGAAAGTATACTAGGTCAGATTGTGACCTGTCGAGCCAGGGAGACGGCTCCCAGTCCACTGAGCCAAGCCATTCCCAGACAATCGCTGTCATAGGATATACATGCCTTCTAATTATTAGACAGAAGGTTCAGCTGTTCATCTATTCCATTTTGTGCAGCGCGGTGCTGAATCTATCGTAAAAATGCATATTGTGGGCCAACGCACTGCGGTAATGCAATGGACAGTGTGAGTATATGCATCTGAATATTCACATATATATATGTATATATACATATATATGCGTGAGTGTGTCAGCCTGGACTGCTCAGACGGTGCTCTCAAAGGCGCACGCACTGAATAAGGCCGCCAACACCATCGAAGCTGAGGAAAGTCTTGGAAAAAAAGAGCCCCTACTCATAGCCCTTAACCCAAGTTCCCGCTTTTCTCGCGTTCACCCTCGGGGCTCCACGCACGGGGAGCCTAGAGGCAATCAAGATAGAAACAACTGCGCTCTTTGAGCAGTCCAGGGAGCCCTAAGGACTGACATAACATGCGCATTAACCGAACGCCATCTGTCAACAGGGCATATTATGTGCCAGTGCTATCTAATACAACCGCACAAAATACACAGTATGGACTAGGCCGATACACCCAGCTAATATTCAAGTGAGTCTTGTAATCACAATGTATGTGCGTAATTGACTGCAAAAGCATCGCGGAGGGCGCGCCGGGAAATGACTAGCGGTGAAAAGTCAAGCTCCCTATCAGCCATTTGTATGTATTCTGTCGACTGCCAGGGACACGACTTGCAAGAGTCCGTACACTTGGTAGGATAGCAGCCCGACATTAATGAATTTGTAACGCGGGTCAAAACGTTTGAGAACCAGGAAAGCATGGCATGTGCTTCCCTATGACTCTAGGTTCGAAGCCAGCGACAAGTAGATATAGTGCAACACAGGAGTTGTTTTCATCGGAGTTGCTCCATTGCACAGATTGTCCTCAACGAATCACCTTGTAATTGATGTTCCGAGATTTTGTAATGTACCATGCGGTTTGTTGCTTTCGTGCGTTTCGAAGCAAGCAGCCGGAGTCCCTCCGTGCTGCAGCTGTCGGTTGGGTGTCAGCCTCTGGGCATCGACGGCTCGATGTGCCTAGATACTCAGTGTACTATCTGTTTCCCCTGTTTTATTCGAGTCATATGCTCTTTAACGCGCGTTATTTTGTCCTCTGCTCATGAACTTCGCAGTGTTTCTGCCGAGCCACAAGTTGAATGGTTCCCTGCAAGTTAGGGTGAGCGTGGGGTCGATGCAAGCGGTACTGTATCTGCTTCTTCTTGCTTCATCCCCCACCAAACAAGAGGCTTTGTTTACTTTATGCAGAATTTTGCACGATGCCGTGACGTTGGGACTCAACTCTCTTCTGTAGTGCGATAGCCACAGCAAGACGCTTGACCATTCCTGCGTGTCTCAACGAGGCTGATTCCACGCCTTTGTGGTATCTTGCGTCCGCCTCTCACCCCTTATCTGTCCCGTTAATTCCAAGCAAGATTCATTATTATGGGGAGTCCTATAACTAGAGCAGGTCGCTGGGTCATTCTTGCGGCCTTCGTCTTTGTGCTGCATGGCTCATTTACAGCCTTTGGGACTTTGCGCGATGAACGCGCCAGTGAAGTGCTTCATGCTTCGCATCGTCCCACACTCGAATTCGCTTCTCATGAGGCTTCTCCTGCCAGCTCAGGGGTGGGCAAAGAATCCCTCCGGGTGGGTCGGCCGGTGCTTCTTGATGGTGGCGCTAGTGACGGTGCGTTCATACAGCAGAAGTCTGCGTCCTCGGCCTCCCCAAAAGCTGATGACGCAACATCTTTCCTGCGTGATCCCGCTGGCCCTACAGGGCCCCGTCTTTCTGTAGAATCTACTGCCTCCGCTCAATCGGCTGCAGAGGTCACCAATAGCGTAATGGCCGGCCAGACCCTGCACTCAGGAGAGAGAGTTCAGATAGTCAGTCGCCACATAGTAGCGGACGTTGGACCTGCTGAAGCCAATGAAGCATCTGCATTTCTTGCCGGCGAAGCCGATTCCAGCAACTCAAAATCGGTGTCCACTGTGTGGAGCTGGAATCCCTCGGGGTCGACCGAGTCCCCAGAGTCAGAAGACCTTAAGCATTCTGGTCCGCCAAAAGACTTTGAGGAACTTCCGCTCCTTGATAAACACGCTGAGGAACAGACGAGAGCAGAAGAGGCCGCTCAAGGTAGTGTGGCAGAGGCTGCTGAAGAGCTCTCAACCGCCTCGGAGTCCGAAGCAACTGGTCAGGAGCAGAGTGGAGCTGCTGGTACCAGTATTTCGACAGTTTCTGCCTTAGGATCGTCACATGAAGGGTCGTCCGGCGTCAACGATAGCGGAGAAAGTCGGTATATTAGAGGTTACCCGGAGTACTTTTATAGGAAACTCCGTAGTTCGCTTGGCTATAGACACCCCACGAATCCTGAGCATAGATCAGCGACATATCCAAGACACAGGTATTTTGGAAGCAGATACGTTGGCACGCCTTTGGATGATGGCGATGGCAGCAGCTATACGCCTTCAGGGAATAACACTATGCGTGGTGTGGATGGGGGCTCTATGAGTTCAGGTAATCCATCTGGAAGCAGACCGGCTAGAAGCAGGTTCTACACAACACCAGAGGAAGGCTCTGTGTCGGACCAAGTGGAAACTCCACCCGTTAACCCATATGGCAGGGGCTGGCTCCCTTCAGACGTAGTGGATATTTACACAGGGACTCTGCTTGGTAATCCTCAAGCGCGAACAGTTAGCGAAAAGAAATCTCAGTGCATACACACCGTTGGGGGCGTAACAGTGGACGCCACGTATTTGGATTATTCGTGCACCGGTGTCATTAATCTGGCATACAGCGAGAAGGCTTCTAAGTTTTTAACACGACGGCTTCAGTTACAGAACACGACCAACGAGCCATTGACAGTCGTTATCAAGACGGTCAACGCAAAAGTGCCACTGCAGCAGTGCAATCATGGTCCTTACTCTGTTCTGCAGCAAAGGGGGGGGCCCGCTTCTTTCCTTCAGGGGGCTTCCAAGGAGGAGGGAGCTGCCGCAGCAAAAGTATATATTGAAGATATTCTTCATGAGATACAGAGACACAACCGCAAGGAACCGGACGCCCCAAGTGCGTTCCTCGCCGTTTCGTCATATCGCTCGTTCTTTTGGAAGAGCCATCACTGGCTCTTCAAGAAAAACACAGAACCCTTAGCTTTCGGAGCGGGATCCACCAAAATTTTTGCGCACTATTCTTTTCCTCACCGATACTCTATGTGCCCCTTTCTTGTTGCTTTGGTTTAAATAGTGAGACCACCTGCTTGCGCTGCTACTGTGCATACTCTGCTCTCCCTATGAAAGGTATGCGTTTTTATGCTCAGTCGATCTGGTGGTTTCTTTCGCTAGCCCCCTGGACAGCCCGCAGACAGCTGCTGGTGGTACTAGCTTTATGCAAACAAAGGAAGGCGCAGAGAGCATCAAGCACTTATGCGATGAGCTGCTATCGGTTCTGGAAGATGGGACGAACTACATGTGCGAGATCCTATGGGCCGTGGATATGATCATTCTTCAGTTACCCCCACACGCAGGTAAAAGAATCTGGCAGGAGGCATGGGGTACACTTCTGAGGATACATAGCGTCACCGTTACAAAGACCAGCTGAGCAACACTAGTCCGAGTTCTTACTAAGACCTGACACCTAGGAATCCCTCTAGATTTCTAATATAGTACAAGCTTACCGTCCTTCCTTGGTACAGGCATCTGTTAGGGCAGGGCATTTTGGATGGCATTTTATTGCCCCATCGAAGTCACTGTGCGAAGCATCTACAGTTACCTGTTTGTAGGGTCATGGGATTGCGCGCTCACACACGACTCTTGCAGGAAGGGTCATTGTCCGAACCTTCTCAGACTATCTACTCGTTACGATTATTGTTCCTTGCGCAGATTTCTCCGAGGGTAGTGGGGTGCACAGGATGCTCAATAGGCTGTTGGAGCTGCATGGTGACCGCATTGTTTTCTGGGAGCTTTCGAAATCTGTGAGGCATTCCACAATCTGCCAACAAATATAAATGATGGAGACCGTACACAGTGCCTCGATAGAGTCATGTATGTTGAGGGCAGCCCGTGGGGGAGCGTGAGGCCTTTTTGTATCCGTCTCTGGACGCTCTTTGGCTGTGCACTTGTGGAGAACAGCTCTACGGGCGGGTTTTAGAGTTTGCCGCAAAGTTTTGGGGTGTGAACCCCACAGTGGAGTGTGTGGTGTGTAGGGCTGTGCGGCGTTTGAGGTGAAATCTGACCTGCTGCACTTACCTTTCGAGGCTCTGCATGGAATGTTTCTTCTCCTTCGGGGTTTGATGGGATGTTGTGCTCGTAGATGTCGCTGCAAATGGTACCGGTCGATCAAGACCTTCCAGAGCCGCCTTTACCTCCCTTCCAAAGGCCCATATTTTTGCAGGCCAAGGAGGCACTTCAGGAGCAATGTTCTGCTAAGGCAACGGCCCGTGCGCATCTTCTGAGCGGTAGGCCTTTGTGTCATTGCTGCCTCCGTCCCCTTGTTCAGAAAGAGGGGCTCACGCATGGCTCAAGGGGCCCTTGCTGGCAGCACGAGCAAACATTCGTGTCTATCCAGGCGCCTGCTTCGTGTATTTTCCAGTTGGGTAGGGAAGAATTTGTGCAAAAGTGTCAGCAACTCACCAACACGTTGTTGGCCGTGAAGCAGTGTGCTCTAGACGTCCTGTACGGCGAGATAGCGCTTGTTCTTTTTCCAGAGTATTGAGAATCTGTTCTTGTGGTTTCCAGGCGATTCCCCTGTGTCTTCGCGTATACCGGGGGACCCGGATCTTGAAGACAAACTCTGGGGGATATATGCGGCCAGATGCGTGCATGCGTGGATGCACGGCGAGAAGGGCTCGAAGGACGTAGTTGTGAGCGAAAGCTCCCCACTGTCTGTGAACTGCTTTTAGGCATGTGCTATTCATGCCGAAGCGTGTATCGCTTAGGTTGGTACCTCTCGCTAGGCAGGTGGGATATCTGATGATGATTTGTGCGTGCACAGGTGGCAGTTGTGGACTCTGGAATATCAAGGCATCTGGACCTGGATGCTAACGCGTGGCATAACCGGGGGGAAGTGGTTGACGGCAAGGACAATGATGGTAAGTGCATTTGAGTATAAAGGGGGCTCCACGGGGGGCTGATGGTGTAGGGATATCACGTTTGCCTCGCACGCAAGAGTTCGGGGGCCGATTTTCCGCCAGTTTGCTGTTTTTGGCTGCTTGCATTCTTACTTTTACACGGATTCCGCTGGTACTGCGGAGGCTTCATTATTTCACAAGCGGGGCGATGATGCGTCTCTGCTCTCTGCCGCTTAGGAAACGGCTTCGTTGACGACGTCAATGGATGGAATTTCGCCACAGACTCGAATCATATATTAGACGCCAACGGACACGGGACGCATGTTGCAGGTGAGACACTGGTTCTCAGTATTTCGCTGTCACCTTTCGAAGTTGATTGATGCTTCATACATGAAGACCTGAGCAGCAGTCCTCATTGTTCACGGTCTCAGCAAGCACCCGAAGCTATAGCACCTTAGCGAACCTGAAAACACCACGTATCTTTGAAAGTGCGACGTAGAGGAGTAGTGCGATTGCATACAATACATGCCGCAGCGAGGCTTTGGTGTGGGCGCCTTCCTGATTCCCAGGAACTATTGGAGGAGTCGCCAACGAAGAGGCAATTGTAGGATGCTCTCCGCACGTCTCGCTAATGAATGTACAGCAGTTCGACGCTAGTGGAAAGGTAAATAGATGTTTAAGCAAGCATCTATGATCTATAGGGTGCGTGTGTAATTGCGTTTGGGTGTGTTGTGCCCTTATGTGGGTAAGTATAGCGTGCGTGGGTGTGTGTGTGATATGTAATGGTCAGACGTGTCTGGGAAGCACCATGAGGGTGCGTGGCGTGATATCAGCGAAGAAATGTTTATGTAGATGTCCTCTTGTGAGGGTCCTTTACGCCAAAAGATATCTCGTGTTTTTTACCTGTTCAGGGGAGCCTCGGCAGCGGGGTGCGGGGCATTTCGTACGCTCTCTTGGGCGGTGCGCACGTCGTCAACAATAGTTGGGGCTCTACGGAGACCTCAGCATCTTTGGAGCTCATTATTCAGAGGGCTATGTGCATGCGAAAAGGTTTGGGCAGCTTAATTGTTAATGCTGCCGGCAACAGTAGCAGCAACAACGACTTACTTCCTTACTTTCCCGCTGGCATCGACTACAAGCATACTATTTCGTGAGTTCACTTCGCCTCAACCCCTGTGCTCGCTCTTCTGTTTGCAGATGGTCCTATCACGTGGGTGGGCGAGCTGTTGGCTCGCATGGCATACGTGTGGTTAAATGTTCATGCTGCTCATGCGGCCTCCAGAATGCGCACTTTGGCACACCTTCTGCTGCACCAGTGAAAGTATCATTTCTCAACGACTTTCAAAGGTGATTTCTGTGCTCTGTGAATGTTTAGTGTCGGTGCCTACAACTCGGATGGAGACCTCTCCCCTTTTAGCAATTACGGAAAGAAATCAGTGACGCTCCTGGCTCCAGGAGAACGGGTTTACTCGACGTATCTTAACCAGGACTATGAATACCTCTCAGGGACTTCCATGGCTGCGCCACATGTATCTGGTATGTCAGTGGGCGCTGCCCCCTCATCGCTGTATCCCGGAGTTGTTTTGTTGCTGCACACAGGACAATATAACTGCCACAGATCCTCAAGCATGTCTTTAACCCCTACAGTATATCTATATCTATGGCGCAAGCTTTAGTACGCATCGATAGCTGTCCGATGAAAATGGGTACCCCACGGACCGAGAGGTAATGTCAAAATAACGGGCTGTGCATCAAGATGTGTATCCTTTCACATATTTGTGTGCTTTGTTTGCATCCTTCACATTACTTTTCCAGGAGTTGCAGCTCTGGTTTATGGAGTATTTGCAAAAGCAAACTCAGAGGTCACTGCGGCTGAAGTTAAAGATATCATTTTAGCTACACTGCAACAACTGGAAGCTGCAAAAGAAACCACTCAGTATGGTGGCGCTCCCGATGCGATGGCCGCAGTTTTGGTAGGCAGGACGTAGTCCATGAGAATCACCTCGTGTAATCATCTTAATGTAGTGAGTTCGATACAAGACTGTGGCCTATGTGTGCAAATCGTTACGTTTGATCGTTTGTTGGTAGTTATGAACACAGCCCTGCACGATTGGGGTAAATGCTTCTGGGTATGCACTCATGGGCTCTGTGTATATCAGGGGGGCATCTGTAACTCTGGTTGTTGGTGTGCATTGAGTTTTTCCTTCGTAACTGCGTCAGTGCTCTCTTCTGTTGGCCTGTAGTCATGGTGCACTGTAACAGAAGACTGCATTACTTTGGTTTTTTTCTCAAGCAACATTGTGTGCTAGTAGGTGTTGTTGTGGTGGGCTTTGCAGATGGCACGTATGGGAGGCATGTGGTGCCAGATGAAATGTACCGATATGATAGTCGATCTGGATGCTGGCGAAAAGTACGCGCCGAGCGTATACATCCGTGGATATGCAGAAGGCATGTATACGTAAGCACTAGGGAAAATATATTGCAGTTCTTATGGTTGAGATACTTGTGCTATGCCGTCATGAGACAGGAAGCTCCTGGAACATTTGTCTTGCGAAGCTTTCTTTTGCCCACTATGCGTACATTGTTTTGAAGGTTTTGCACCTCCACAAGCTTTTGCGTGTTCACAAGCACACCTGACTTTCTTGTGTAGCTTATTAGGCTAGCTTTTTGTATGTTTTGTCGTTTGATACAGGGCTGATATCCAGGTTGAGGTATACAAATCGGGACAGCTACAGGCATCAACAAGAATCCCGTTATCCTTGAATAGCAGCACAAGTCCACAGGAAAATAGCCCCACAGACGGAGTTGCAGCCACTGCTTTTAGCAGCGATGCTAAGGAGAGGGACCACTCCAATCCTTTATGTGATGTGCAGTTGAAATACACTGGCACTTTAGGGGGTACGGTAGTTTCCTCATACCTTCCCCCCAGTCCTGTGCTATGATATTGGCCCAGCGCATAGCGATGGTTGCATCTCGTATACATGCTGATGTGTGTCTGTATGTATTTTGCTGTTCCATCTTTGACTTACTTGCAGCTGACGAGGAATGGAGCGCAATGGCAATAGCCGCAGTTACTCTAGGCGCTATTACGGTGCTATTGTTGGTGCTTGTCTGTGGCTTCCTCATCTACACTCATATGTGAGTTTTCCCTACTCTTGAGGTATTTTTCTGCCCAATATATATATATATATATATATACATATATATATATATATATGGAAGCACATATATGTATACATATATGTGCTTCCAGTATGCAGTGCTTCCAAGCGCAGTGGGGGATTATGAGCAGCTTGGTGCTGTGTGACAACTCCAGAACGCTAACTTGTAGAATGGAGCTTGTTGCATGCTTTTCTCAGGAAGAAGCGGTCAACCCCCTCAAAGCAAAAGAAAGCTCCAAAGAAAGTTGTCAAGGTTTTGGAAGATGACAAAGAAGACACCAGTATTGGTTTGTTGAGGGAGAAGTCAATTCCCCGCGTAGAGAGCGATATGTTCGCAGTGGACAGTCCTCCGGGTGGTGAACTAGACTCACAACATGCCGAGGCTTTAGAGTAATTATAGTATCTGTGCTACCTCATAAAAAAGGGGAAGCTTACATCTTTTCGCAGTTTTGTAAAAGGTATATGCAATAGTATAGAGTTTGTACTTTTGGACGCCGACTGGCGCAGTAGGTTCTTTCTGCCAATTTCCGTTGGTACGTGGTAATGTATGCGCTGTCAATAGCTGTCAATTTCCTGCCGACCGAGGTCTCCTGGCTTGATGGCAGACTATGCGTGTCCTAGTACCATTTAGTACTTTTCTAGAATATTCCTCCACTGTCACGCTGATTGCCGCTTGGGCGTGCAGTGTTTTGTGAACTATACCGCTATAGGTAGAATCATTGTTTGCATGCTGCTACACACTTTTAGGACCCGCCAATCAGAGCGTTGTCACTGTGTGTGGTAGTCCATCTTTCTCTTAGTGATTATTTTGCTACCGAACTCACTTTCACTGCAATATTCTTCTGTCACACTGAACCTCAGCTTGTTTCTCTCAAGGTATTTCAGCTAGTGTCAGCTGTAGGTGTTCTTTAACTAAGCAATACTTAGGAAGGCTGCTGGAAATTTTATATCTATATAAATCTTGAACTCGTGCTCTACTCCTGAACTAAGTGCGAAATGTCATGCTGCAAAGAGAAACCATCCCAGGGGTTTGAATAGCTGTCCATGTCCTGGAAAGGTGAGCCAGGGCCAACCTTTGCTAACCCACAGCGTGTAGACACGTGAACGTGAGGGTGCCGCTGCTCCCCGAGGGAATCTTGACCTGGGAAAAATCCCGGGACCGGAAAGCCGAAAGCGTAGCTCGATGCCATACACTCAAAACACCATCAGCTTTGTTGGTTGGCCAGCCTGTCTGCACAATAGATGCAACCGTCGCGATATCTCAGTTTCTCCCCCTACCTCCTCCTACTTCTAGCCTTAACTTCAATCACTCCCGGTTGTAGGTACTCATAGCGCTCCCGCCGCTTGCATCTGTGTAGGCATACCTCGTGGTATACAGCTTAATTAACTGCCTCCTGCACAAACGTCCTGTTGCAATGTGGCGACCTACATATGGCAGCAGACTGCACTAGGCTGAGCACCGCCACTGCGGAAAAGTGGCAAAAAACGGCCGGTTCCCTGGCCTTCTCCGGTTTGCTTCTTCCCTGGCATCGCTGCTACTGCGTGTGATTCCTTCCTAGAGTTTCAGCTCTTTGCGAGGTGTCTTGCATGCGTCGTACTGAGACTGGGGTACAGATGTATCTTCTGCATTCAGCTTGAATTTTTGGACTTTTTGAAGTGCTTTCATGCAACAAAACTGCACGGTATGCTCGCAGAGCCACAGCACTTCTATCGGACTGCGACTAGCAGCGCTTTATGGACCCGGCGGCAGATCAGTGTGGAAGTCTCTCGCAGCACGTAGCAATCTACGTGACTCATCACTGGCTGCAAGCCTCCAGACAGGCACACGGTATGGTGCTGCAGTGGGAAGATCCCAGCTCTTTCTATGTCTTGTCACAGATTCAAACAGCAGACCCTCTTCGGCAACTCTACAACCGAAAAAGCATCCTTTACGGTGACCTACACCGCAGCGAGTAAAGTTTTCGGCTTTTTAACACAGTCCAACTAGAAAGTGTTCTGCTCAAGTTTCTAGACGCTCTAGACACTCAAAGGGTAAACCAGTAGATTACCCGTTAGGGCATTCCCTGATATGTTTCCAGAGAGGCAAGGCAAGTGGCGCCCATCCCAGTAGAGCCGAGGTAATGCTCGGGTGCGGAGCATCATTAGCCGCAGCACGTATGCGAAGAAATGACTATTTTATCAGTCCTCAGGTTCCACTGTTCGCGTCGCTGCTGTCGTGCCATATAACTAACTAGTTAACGTCTATATACATGAAGCCGCTAGCCCTCCACTCATATTGTCAAAAGAAATTGCCAGCAACCTAGCTAGCGGCATGATCCCTGTAGGCGGCTTCTCAAAAAGAATTCTGGGGGACAATCAGCAGCAGATTTGTAAGACAGAAAGAGTGCGCCTTTTCTGACTTACAAATATGCTAGACAAAAATCTTTTTCTCCGAAGCTGTGCTGTCGTTGGTTGTGTACATCTCCAGGACTCCTCTCGCGGGAGGGTAGGCTGAAGAAGCGCGCTGCTATCAAAGCCCTCACACAGACGGGAACGGAAAAAAGGCCTTTTAACCACCACCATCTCCTCCTCTAAACATGTGATGCCGCGATATCCGGGCTGCCTGGTCTTGGGGCAACAAATTCAAGACCTTCTGCCTCACGCGCTTGCTTAGCCCTTTGTCTCGTAAGGGGCCCACAACATCGTCTACGAAGGCCTGCGGCAGAAGACAACTAGATGCAGATTCGAGGCGCTATGGGCGCAACACACCACGCCGGATGCATGCATTAGTCGTGCAACTGTATGACAGCTACGGATCTCCGATTCCGAGAATCTTTGTGGCCTGAAGACCAACCACTACGAATGCTGGCAATATGCCAACCAAAATGCACCCGTTTGATCCTGCTTAGGCAAATGCGGTATTTGGGTATGCAAAAGAACTCTGAAAGCTATTGCCTATACCAGCATTAGGAGGCGTTTGGACTCCAGGGCAGGAAGCCCGCGGCTCATCATGTAGAACAATGGTTCTGTGTCAAAATCCCGTATGGCCGCCCCGTGGGTTGCCTGAACGCAACAAATGCGTACATATAAGAATGCTAAATCCACACTTGTAAATGCTAGCCCGTACGGCCCACATTTTTCTTCCTATACCCGAGATCCTGAGTAGCGCCCATACCTTTTTAATGTCTTCTGGAATGATCTCCAGCGTTGGCACGGCAACACAGCGCGCGCCATCTTCGAGAAGGATCACTCGGTTTAGGGAAGAAGCACTGGCACCTGTTGCTTTCCGTTCTATCCTTATTCGGCCTCTCCAAATGGCACGCGCTGCACGGACAGTTGCGATCATCGGGGTGAAGAAACAAAATGAACCGAACTTCACACCGCCACACGTCCTAGAAAATCTAGCCCCCAAGATCATCCGCCTTCTGGCTGCACTAGTGCGCAAGACGTGGTGGCAAACCCCGTTTGAGCGACAGCAAGCAGCACAGCGATTTCAACAATTGAGCTAAGCATTTGAGAGGCCACCTAGATGGCTTGCTAGCTTGGCTTGCTAGCTAGTTAGTTCCGCGACGCGCTCGCTGAGCACGCAGAGAGGCAAGAATCTATTTGCCGAGTGGAAGTGCTTCACTTCTCACCCTTTCCTGCTACAAGGCTCTTGTGCACTTGATCTGTCTCTGCGTCCTTCTCGATGTGATGCAGCATTTCGAACTTTGCGTGGTCTTGGTCGTTGTTAAGCAGGGATATGCCGCGGGAGATATGCGAGGAGGCTTCCGAGCCTTCGACCTGAAGTCCGAACAACCAGACGCGCAGAGGCCCCATTGCCCACTTCCTTGCAGCCTTGCAGCACTATGTATACTCTTACCCTGTGCACGAGTGTCGCAAAGGTCACTTCTGTTCTCTCTACAAAGCCTGCCGCGCATTGCGCGGACTACAAGCAGGCTGGTTGTACGCAAGGCCCTCAACGGTGGCCAGGGGCCTTTGTCCTCGACTCCAAAGATTAGGGGCACAAAATACAGCACGAGTTCTAAAAGGCGATCTGAATACATAGCTGACAGGTGGGGTCTCACCTGGAGTGCAAAGCGGCTAACAGCGGCACCGACATCCACCAGCGAAATTTTGTACTTGGCGCGAGGATGACAGCAAACTGAGAGATTCTCAAAGTGCGCAGTGTTTCCATCCAACTCCTGACAGCAGCAGCACGGGAGCAGCGGGAAGCAGAGACAACTCATAACAAGCAGCCCCCCCCCTATAAAAGGCGTGAAACTCTAAACTGTTGCTACAATTACGACCAGCAAGCACCGGAGCATCATCAGTGGCTGCAAAGCACGAAAGGCCAGCGCAACACAAATACGACCGACCGACGCACAAAACGCGATGAACACAGCGCAACCTTGTCGGTAGGGGCGGTTGGTGAGATGCCCTATGGTTAGCAGCACTCCTACCTGAGCGTAGACGTGATGCACTTCTCCCCCCTCTTCAACAACAACCCTGGTAGCAGAGTTAACAAAAGGACCTCTGAAGCCCTTTGGCTGCTCCCCGTGATTTTGCGCTTTCTCGCGCTTTTGCTTCAGTTCGCGGAGTTCTCGCTGCTCCTGCTGGGAGAGGAGAGAGGAGAAGCTGACGTGAGTCTGGTGCACTTGGCACTTGGCATTCCGACCAACGTGAATTACAAAGCGAGGATTAATTAGCGGCGTTGCGGGTTTTGGGGGTCTGCTGGCCTCGTCACTCGAGCCTTTGCTGTCCACGCCAATAGCATCAATCTCGTCAGTTGTCGTCACATGGATCACCTGCAAGACGAGAGGCCTCTGCGAGGAACAATTGTCAGGGCTCTCCTTCTCGCTGGCGGTAGTAGCGCCCTCCCCCCCTCGGATGCCGACTTCAGTGCCTCCTCCGCCTTGCAGAACAGTCTCCTCTTCAGAATCACTAGGAGGCGAAGCGCTAGCAGGTGCATCGCAGTCTGTGATAATGACGACCCCAGCGTCCTGCATCCCAGCAAGGTTGAGGGCGGACAGCTTAGCCATTCCAAAATCCAACTTGCGGTAATCATATATTGCAAAGTCGTTGTCGTACTTGCGACTTGTCTTTCCAATCTGCACAATCACCTCCAGAAGGACGTGGGTAGCCTTTTGAGCAGCTGAAAGCGAAGTGTACACTATCCAGACAGAAACCTGTAGCTTTCTATCCGCAAGCGCCCTTCATCGCGTTTTCAGCACCATGCAGCACAAATCTGCTAGCTTGCACACCCCTAACGAGCACGCTGAGCTTATACAGCGTGCGATGGAATGACACACCACACTTGTAACGCCTCTTTGGCGTCTCGTCAGTGAAGGGCATGCCTACCTGTCCCCTGTGGAATGCTTGGGTGTTTGTTCGCCAGTAATTTGAGTATTCTGGAATGAATCTGAGCTGTCGCTCAATCTCCGAGCGGACAGAAGCGTCGTTCAAGTCAAAGAAGCTACAGCAAACTGCCTTTTCAGGTTCCTCCTCCCCTTGGTCTTCCCCCGCTTCCTGCTTCGACGACGCGGGTGCCAGCGGTGTGTTTGCCCCTTTTGCTTGGGTGTCGCCACACCCGCAGTCCCCTTTCTGCTCGCCGTTGTGGTGTTTGACTTTTTCGTGAGGGTTCTTTGACTCCATGCCTTCAAGCGAGCTAGCTGCAACGCCCCCCACCTCCTCTTGATCAGCGAGCTCAGTTGATAAAAACGCTGATCCTCGGCTGAGGGTAGGATCCACAACACCGTCACGCATTACAAGGACGGCGTCGGCGTGCGGAAGGACGTAGTCTTTCAGATGCTCAGGCAGCAGCTTGCGGCGAAGGGAAACACGCGCATCAAAGCGGGAAAAGTAGAGACGGCGCAAGTCGGAGCCCAACCGCCAGCTTTCCAAGCGAGAGTGCGGCGTTGGTAGATCTACGCATGCATTCCTGCGGCAAGGACAAAAAAGCGGCGCGGACAAAGCGACAAAGGGAGATTCAGGCAGTACAGTACACGTAGCTGCAGACGCACGATTTGTGGAAGCAGCAGCAGCACGACCCACAAGAACCGGCGAGTGGCATCCCTGGACCACCATTGGGTAGAGACAGCAGTTAGTCTCCTCTGCCGCAACCTTTCTAACCCTCACAGCGAACAGCGTGACATTCGACAGTATCGCGCACCACCCCGCTGTATTCATCAGCTTGAATGCGTTGTAGAACCTATGATTAATGTTTGTGAGGCTGGCGGGGAGGGGGAACGGCGGTGCCTCTGCGAAACATGCATTTCGTGAGACAGCGGACCAGGCGTTAAAGGCAACACCTGCTGCGATATACTCAGTGGCGCATGCAAAAGCCGCCCCTAAGGGCTTGTCCAATGCCTGCCTGATGTCCTTCGCTGCTTCCATGTGTGTATCCTATGAGCTGTAGCCTACCCACCTGGTTCCGCTTCCGTTTCTGCTGCAGACCCCATGTCTCCTTTGCTTGCAGAATCCTGCGCCTCCTGCTGAAGTCGCCAGTCCGTCTTGTACTGCCGATACTGTTGTTCTCGGTGTCTTCGTCGAAGCCAAGAGGCGGCCGCAGCAGCGCGTGTTTCTAAGGAGCGGACAGCAACGCCTAGAGATTGAAGCCAGAAGGCCTAATGCAGCATGACGCCAGCACAAAGATGGAAATGGGGGTGGACCTATCGTCACATGCAATGTGAAGAGACAGATTGTCATGTGTACAAGGAGTAATATCATCGCCCTTCGAAATAGCGGCGCTGCATGTCACGCAGTACGCTGTGCAAAGTTGTCCAACCCATCACAGTAGCGGCACAACCAGAAAGGAAAACATGCTTTTCGCCCAAACCCGTATGCATACAGAAGCACAGGAAGCTACGGACGAAGACGCAGACAGACGCTGGTAGACAGAGAGACAGACAACCAGACGGCGAGAAACACACACATACAAATATACACACAGATACACACATATACAGACATATACATACATACACACAGACAGACAGTCACATACATACACACACGCACAGATATGTATTCCTTAGAAGGAGGGACAGACCTAAGGCGTAACCGTAGCCACGGGTGAACTGTTATCGGATAGATGTAAAAGCAATATGCATCTAGATCTTGGTATCTATAGGCACGTGCGTAAGACAGGCGTAAATATCCGAAAAGCAGGAAAAGATGCCCTGGTTCTGAAAGCCTCCCCATATACAGAGGGCCTCCTGAACGTGCTTATGCGGCGGCTTCTGATACGGGAATGCATTGCAGTACCTGTCGCCGCTTCTCTAGGGGTGAGACAAACTGAAGGTGCAGTCGGTTTCTCAAGTGCGTGTGGGTGGTGTCTATGTCCGGCTTGGAGAGGTGGCTGGCAGATAGCGTTGAGATCACGGTAGAATTCTGCAGAAGGAAGGTGA
Source organism: Cyclospora cayetanensis (assembly GCF_002999335.1). NCBI lineage: Eukaryota > Apicomplexa > Conoidasida > Eucoccidiorida > Eimeriidae > Cyclospora > Cyclospora cayetanensis. The sequence continues at coordinate 174,082 of NW_020312336.1, read as the reverse complement.
GAGAGCTCCACAAAGGGGATGCAGGGAGACACATAAATGGGCTACAAAGCGAGGGGGGCCTCTGCAAGTGGCCTACCTACACGAATGTCTATAGATAGGCAGGGAAAACGAAGCAGGGGAACTCGCGGCAGAATCGGCAATACGCGCTCCTATAGCGCTGCGTTTTTATCATCTAGGGAGCACGTGTGCGTAGTCAGCTGCGTTTCGCTTACAAGAAAAGGCCTTGGCACATCTGTCCACGTTTCAGGGATGAAGCGAGGCTCTACGCTGATGTCGATCTCCTCGTCCTCTGTTGTTGCTGCTTCCTCCTCTGGCGTCCGTTTGTGCTGCTTCCTTCTGGGAGTCATTGCTGCATCTGCGCTGCCAGACCCTTGCTTCCTCGACGCTTGCGAGCTTCCATTTCCCTCCTCTTCTTCCTCTATCAGCGACCGTAGCATCCTGCCCACATCCCCCCACAAGTCGCCTTCGGAAGCGTCTTTGAAGCTCCCCTGGCCCCCAGACACCCCAGCAGTGGCTTTTCCTGCAGCAGGAGCAGCAGCAGGAGCAGCAGCAGGAGCAGCCGCTGTTTTTCTAGAGCTCCCAGCGTCTGCAGATGCAGCGACTGAGGCCTGTGCTGCTTCTGCCGCGGCTCTAGCGGCTTCTGCGATATCCTGCGCAGTGCATCTCCGCTGCGCTGCACTCCACGCAGCCTCTCGTGCTGCGGTGACTGCGGCAGCACTAGAGGCTGCGGCTTGGGGAACAAAGGTATCCGTCGCTATATCCACGAAGCGAGAAGCTGCTATGGCAGACCAAGGCGTGATCGCGGCATTCGTGACTGCAGCCGCATCGGAGCGCAGCTGCTGAAGCGTCGCAGGGGGGACCTGAAAGGACGCGAGAGACTGTGGAAGCCACCGCACGGATCCTTCATTCTGCAACACAGGGGAGTCAGCTGCGTCTTCTTCCTCTGACGCGATCACTGCCAATGCGTCTGCTGCTGCCGTGCATCCAGTTACAGACGGACTTTTAGCAGATGTCTCGCAAGTTGGGGGGTCGATTGTTGCTCCTTCTGCGGGTGGGGCAGTGCGCCGCCTGCTTCGAGCTCTTAAGGAGGAGCTTTCAGCAGTCTGCACTTGGGCATGTTTTTTTCGCGCAAATGACGGAGCCTTCGAGGGAGTTTCGTATGCCGATTCTTTCCTATTCTCTGTAGGCAGGAGCGGGGACTGCCCGAGACCGCGTTCGGGGGGAGACGCCTTCCGAGAGCTCCCCGAAAAAAATCCTCTAGAGGCGCCCTCTAAGCCTCTGTCCGTCAGAAAGGCGGCTGCAGTGCTTCTTCTTCTACACACTCTGGACCGCGAGGCGGTGCTGCCATGCTTCAGCTGCCTACAGGAAGCCTTTTGCGGGCAGTGCAGCGTGACGAAGAGCAGGAGAAGTGCCAACAGCCTCTGCAGCCTGAGCTGCGGCCTGCTGCCCATAGCCAGCGACTGGGCAAGACAGGCTCCCTCAGTTGCTAGGCCGTCCTCTACCTAATGGGGACGCAGCAACTGAGGCTACAGGTGGTGGGGAAAGTGGTGAAATAAAGCTGCCGACTTGGTCCGCGCTGACATCGGAGAATCCTGATATAATCAGTGCCAGGGGTGTGGGGCCTTAGAAGGAGGCGTCTCTCGCTCTCTCTGTGCCGCCTTCCCTGCGTCCTCCTCTGTCCCTTGCACACGCGAGTCACGGCAAGAGCGCAGAAGGCCAGGGTGTAGACATCCGAATGCCCATGTTGCTTCTCTGTGGACACATAAATTCGGATTTAAAAACACCTTTGCGGAGTAAGGCTTCGGAAGCACTAGCAGCTTGACGAAGATCAACTCGTGCCTCTCAGTGGGGGCCACTGTGGCCTCAGGTTCCTGCGTGGCAGGGGCGGCGGCGGGTCGAGCTGGCAAGAAACGCGCGCACAGGCAAACAGATAGCGCTGTTTAGAAATTCTGCATGCATTCAGAATTATAATCTGGGCAGTGCTGAGAGTGCTGCGGGAAAAGACGAGAAGGCCGAGGAAGTTCCTAGGCAGACCAGTCACACAGGGGGTTCCCAAGCGACCGGCTGTGAAGCAGGCAAAAACCATCGCTCTGGTAAGCCCTTTCAACATCCTGTGAAGGAAATTCCTTGCCAGCAACCCCGTCCGACAGGCTTTTATTAAGCCCTACTGAATGCGGCGACTTGGTTCTCTAGCAGTGGCGGCGCCCTCACGTAGCAAGGCAACCTGCTCCTTGGAGATCTCTCGTGCCTTTCCGGGAACCCCTTTATGGCATGCACTATTATGTGGACTCTGCACTGCGCATGCACGTGTAGAACGTTGATCTCTTTGTTCTTGCAGGCGCTCACGGAAGGACCGCAAGATGCATTTCGCCTTCGCCGTCATTGTTCTGTCGCTGCTGAGCTTGAAAGCGCGGGCATCAACTCCAAATGAGGTGGGTAGCTGTAACTGGCGCTTGCTGCTTGGCCTCTCCTTGCGTGTGGCTGCAGCTGCTGCTTCTGAAGCTGCCCCCTGTGTCGAGGCTAGGCGGGCTCCCTCCAACAGGCGGGTGTTTGCGTAGAGGCAGCCACACTGGACTGTCAGATGTGTCTTTTGAACGAGGCGGCAACAGAAGCTGCGTTTATTTCTCGGGCAGCTGGCACACGCGACACGCGGTCGGTGTTCTCATACGTGTGGCCAGCGTAGTAATTCCTGCACCCTGCTGCATCTTAGACCCAAGACTTTCTGGCGCCTTGCTGCTTCTCTCTTCAGGGGACTATCCGCTTTCGCCAGCTGAAGTTTGCCGAAGAAGAGCCACCCTATTGCGAAAGCCGCGACAACAACGTCAGCTCTGACCACGCGCTTACAAAGGCCCCCACCGAAGGTTCTTCTAAGGGCTTCTCGGCACCAGAGTATGTCAGGAGCTGGACAGAGTATCGGCCATACTTTTATCGTGCAGAGCCGGATCCAAAGGCAGTCGATCCCAAAGCCTCCGCAGCTACAGTTGCAGCTCTAGAAGCAGCTCAAGAATGCGGCTTTCTCGCTCTGATACACGGAAGGGACTTCCATTCTCGACGACGGTGGCGTTGGACGTGGTCTTGGCAGTGGTATTTCTTCAAGAAACAATTCGAGAAGCAGGCTCGAGTCCGTCCACTGCCGTTAGGAGGCGTGCATATTGCAGCTCCACCCCTTAGTACAGCCCCTCCCATGGCTCCTTGTCAGAGTGCTTTAAAACTTCTCTACTGCTTCTATGCCGCTACTGCCTCGTTCCTGCCCCTCCCTTGGCCTGGCTTCTCCTCGGTGCCTAGGACTGCTCTGTATCTGCGCCGCACTTCTTCTCTGCACCCGTGCGAAAAAAAAAATTTTACCTTCTATACTTCTGGAAGTACACTGCCTGGCCCCCTCTTGCTGCCACTCGAAATCTGGGGGGTGCTCTGTTGCTGCAGTGACTACTGTGCTCCTGTGCAATAAGTAAGCATGCCTTTGTCGCCTCAACGGACGTCTCACGGTGATTGCGTGTTGTGCGCCTTGGATTCGATGATGCCGCAGTTTTTCAAACTCCTACTGATGACACCACAAGCGTCGCAGCTATCTGGGTGTCTTTACACCCAGATCCGTGAAGTTGCGTCCCTTCTCTCCCAAGCTCTCGCCTCGAATACGGAACCAGTCCCTGCCGAAGCAACAAATTTAGACCCGGCAGAGGCAAATACCTCTGCGCCGATGCTGCAGGGCACCGGATTCTTCAAAGGCTGCAAGAGAGTCCACATTTATCTGCACTCGGCATGCCACGGCTCTATCATCGCACGCGCTCTCCTAGCCACAGACGACCGAATCTGGAAGGGACAGGTGACCCTCTCGCTGTGGCTGCTACATTTCGTTACCCGTTGCGTTTGCTGCGAATATAAATATATATATATTTATTTATACATATCGTCTTCTGTCAACCGCGCTATATATGCTGATAGGGTCGCTGGAACTGGTGCTTCGGCTGCCCCATATTTCTGAGAGCGTCGTTGAGTGTCTGTTGCGGTGCTTGCATGGACTGTCATTGCTGCAGGGGGCACCAGCAGCGGCAGCGGGCGAAGCAACGGAGAAGCTGCAGCGTCTACTACGCTCTCCTTTCTTTTCTCTGACCTCAGCAACGTTTACTGTGCCTGCACTCGCTGGCGTGCGGTTAGTTCCCCGCCTACCTGAAGCAGCTGAACACTTGGGGCCTACGATAACGGCAGCCGTTTCGACAGCAGAGATGGCTCACCGGCTACTGAGGCCTGACATGCCTGCACCCACGCTACTCGCCTGGGGAGGGGCCAGCAAATTCGTGTACATTCACCATGATCCTGCGCTTCTACTCTGCTCCTTAGCAGCGGCAGAAACGCAACGCGACGGCTCGCTACTGCCTCATTTCCGGCGGGTTGCCGTGTTTAGCACGCTAACCGGTGACATGGCGATCTCTCCACGCAGCGCCGCAGGGGTCAGCGATGAATTCAAGACATCTGTTTCGGCAACAGAGCTGCTGCAGCAGGCAGCACTCGCGTCAGTGATAACCTTTCCACAATCGGCGGCAGCTGCAGTCGAAGCAGATGCAGCGGATACTCCCGTGGCCCTGCTTCCGCACAGGCTCCCGGTCGAGCTTGCTCCGCTGAACCAGTAAGCGCCTGCTGTTGCTGTTGTTGAGGCTGCTGCTGAGGGTGCTTGCGTTATTTTATGGCTGCCGCTTGCGTGGCTGCGCTGCGTCATTGGCGGCTAAAGTTGGGGTGGGGGGTCGAAGCGGAACAGGTTCGCCACATTGCTTGTGCTACCGCTGCCCGATGCCTTCTGCAGGCACGCCGCTGTACAGCCAATGCCAGACGACATAGAGCAACTGCTGTTCAACAGGGCCGTCTGCCGCTCCTACCAAGGGCACAGGCGGAGGGGACACAAGACCTATGAGCTGTCTCTACAGCTGCTACAGCTGTGGGGCGTGTTCGACTGGCAGTCCCAACAAGCGAACTTCAAGAGACGGTCGTCGCCGGAGTTTGCACTGCGGGGAGCACAAAAGCATCACGAAAGGCACCAGCCGCTCGTTCCAGACGCGATGCAGCTGCCGCAACAGCAGATATTGCGCTTCGTAGTCTATATTCCCAAGCTCCCAAACCAAAGAGACTTTTCCAACAACCCGCACTTCATAGCCTTCGGAACCCGCACGTGGATGCTCCCCGCTGCAGTGCCAACTCTGAGGGCCGTTGCTACCGCCGCCGTTGGTAGCCTTGAGGAGCTGGAGCAAGTCACTGTGATGGAAGCAGATGGCACCTGGTGGCATCACTAGCGAACTGCCGCAAGTTGCGTCCATACGATGTACCCAGGAACCGTGCATCTGCCTCCGGCAACTCAGAAGACGTAGAGAGCGCTACAGCTATCCGAATTCGATTGGATATGTCACCTAGTCATTGCTTACAATCTACCGCACGGAGCACTGCAGGGATTGCTGATGCTGTGTGTCGAAGTAACAGGTGCCGCAGTTAGTAGCGTTGCGGCCGCGGAGGTTCACGTGCTATGGGTACCGTGCAGCAGCAGCAATTAATTGCATGTGTCCGAACAGTGGTAAGTGGCACTCCAGTCTCCCCGTTCCCTCCCCGCCTTTACGGGGAAAAATAGAGGACTTGTGTAGTAGACGCGCGTGTGGCGTGCCGAGAGGCTACTACAGCAACAAACTCTGAAATGCGCGCCCCGCACGGGCGGCTGCTGCTGCACTTGGTTGCGTAGTTGTGAAACGTACAACTGTGTGAGACCCCTAAAACGCTAAGCTAGCAGTGCAGGAAGTAGTGGCACAGTTGCGTCTCTCTCCAGCCACCTACGGCAGCATCCGCAGCAGCTATTGCTGTCTGCACCTCTGCTCGGCTTCTTTAAGATCCATTGGTCTTTTCTGCTGCTGCTGAGCCTGTTGCTGCTGCTCAACATTGTTCAGCAGAGTGGTGATGCGTGGATCGGCCTCCTCCCCCTTCATAACATGCTCCAACAACGTAGGATCCAGCAGGTCGATACCTTCCGCTGCAGCAGCAGACTGCAAGGCCCCCACAAAGCCTAAGAATTCCGAAAGCTCATTGCTTCCGGTGCTGTCATCCTTGTTAGTGCTGCCCTCGCTGTTGCAGCTGTGCTGCTGCATGCTACTCGCGTCAGCCCTAGATGCAGCCAAGTTAGACGGCTGCTGCTGGAGGTTTGACTGTGTAGGCGCTGCCTTTGAGGCAGACGACGAAACCGAAGATGAGGGTGTGCCAGCAGAGGCTGCTGTTGCTGCCTCTTCTGCAGCGTTGAGCTGCTGCTGCACTTCGGGGGGTAGATCACCGAGAGTGCAGGCCTCTTCTAACAGCTGCTGGACCTCAAGCAACTGCTGCCACGTTGCTGCTGTTGCTGCAACAGACTCTGTTGCTTCTGTTTGCGGGCTTTGCTGCCGCTGCTCAGCACATAGGCGTACAATGCGTTTGTAGACAGCAACCTGCCGCTGGTAGCGCTGTAGATCCTCAGCGGAAACCGTTGGTGCCTCCTGTTGCTGCTGCTCCTGAATCCAAGGCTCGTAAAACTTCAGCACTTGCTGTAGCGGCTCCGCAAGGGTGCATAAGGGAGGAGTCTCACATCCTACGTTGTGCAGCGCTGCAGCAAGTGCAGCAAGGCCTGAAGCTGCCTGTGGTGCCGCCTCCTTGCGAGTTCCGGAAGAGGAAGCAGGATCTTTGTCGATTCCCTGCAGCACGGAAGTCAGTGTATGCAGCAAACTGAAGAGCCCTGCAGTGTCATCCGTCCCTGCGGTTGCGGGGGGCCCTCCTGCTCCTAATGATGTTGTTAGATCGACAGCTGGTGGTGGAGGGTTCGAAGATTCTCTAAGATGCTGCAGTTCGCGCTCTAAGCCCTTCAGGCAGAAGCTGAGAGGGTCGGCCGTCGTGTCTGCCGGTGCTTCCCCTTCCTTCGGCACGTCTCTGCCTTCCGTTCGCGCTAATGGACTTCTGGTGTCCAGCGCCGCCGCTGTTGCTGCAGACACTGCCGCTTTTGCTGCTGCTACTGCATGATCCACGTGCGCAGCATGCTCTTCGAGCTGGCTGTGGTGGAGGGGGTGGTGCTGCTGCTTAGGTCGCTCCTGCCCTGACTCCTGCTGGCCTAAATCATCCAATGTTGAAGCAATCAGGCCGTCGAGGTCAAAGCCCGTGCTGCTGGAGGTCTCCATGAGTGCAAACTGCGTCTGCAAGACACCTGGAAGGAGCACAGGTTGCCGGCTCCTTGGTCCCGATCTACGAACTGGCTCTTGCGTAGAGCCTGTCCATAGAGCCCCAGTTTCTGTGATACAATATTCCGAAATCCTAGACTCCTGGTCGCACAAGCCGAGCTGAGAAGAACAAGAAGTCAGTGCGCTGTGCAGGCCCTCGAAACGGAAGCCAAGCCGTCCATGGAGCGTGTGCAGTACAGCACGTCGAGGGCTGGCCGTGTAGGCGCTCTGGTTCCTAGCTTCTGGAGATAATTGGCGTTTTTCTGTATTATGGCGCTTGCTGGGCCGCGGAAAACAGGGGGAGACGTCAGGAGTAACCGTTATGTCGGTGCCCAACAGCACGCATAAGACACTGGGGGCCTCTTCTTCTCCCGCTCCGGAGCGAAAGACGAGGGAAGGGGGGCAGTGACGAACGGGCACGCAGGGACAGAGAGAAATAGAAATAGGCAGGCGGGCAGCAATACGTTCGGAGAAGGCAGTGCGCACACACGCCGCGCGCCACTGCCACTTACTTAGAGAGAGGCACTCAGCAGGGAGGCAGGTGAAATTGAAATCGCAAAATCGTGGCTCGGTGGAGCGGAATATAGGGCCTAACGGACGCCAAACGAAAGAGGGATTTCATGTAGAAGCACTCAAACATATAGCCGATTGGAAGGGACCATCTCAGGGAACTCCGAGGTCGCCCTAGGCAAAGCGTGCGTGCTTTTCTCAATGCAGCTGCATTGAGAAAAGCATTCTCACTGCCTATGTACTCCGATCTTTTATTGGTTGTGGCCTCTTGTTTCCCCCTCTTCTCCGTCCTAACTCCCCCCGCTGTTGCTAATAATAAGTCAAACCTCCTCTGCGTTTCGTATTCTTTCTACGTCCCCCCCACCTAAAATCTCCCGCTGCTCTTGGCTCAAAAAATCCGTGTTCTTGCCCCCCATTCACGCACCCCTCCTCGTCTTGCCTAAAGCGCCTTCTTCCGCGCTAAAAGAAAGCTTGGTGGCTTTAACAATACGCTGCCGCATTCACAGTTCCCCCGCGAATTCCGTCAAAAGCAACGCCGAAAGGCACTCTAAATGGGAGCAGGCAGACAACGTCTAAACCTCTGCAGTTAACCACTTCCCCAAACCCACGCACCCTCTAGAAGGTTTCGCGCTACGTGCTGTGGCGCAGTCTACGGTTTCCTCCTACTGCGCCAAAGGCAGCCACAAGGACAAGGCGACATGCAGTCCGGAGACAGCAACAAAAAAGCTGCCCTTGTCGCAAATGCCTCAGAGCAGCTTTTTCGTTTCTGCGAGCTCCTGCTTGATCCAGGGCAGCAGACTGACAAGCGCCTTAAACTCTGCCTCGTTCAGCAGTAGCACACAGCGCTTGTCACAGCTAATCGCAAGGCACGGCTCTAAAACACCTCCCGCCAATTGCCGGTTAAAGAGGAAGACCTCCCTTCCCAAAGGGCCAAACTGCACATGCAGACATCATAGTCCGAACGCACGCGCACATGAAGCCCCACGTATATGGAGGCACCACCCCCCTCTCAACGCTCCCGTGCAGACATACTTGCGCAAGAAAACGCCTCTCTAGAACCTTCCTCTTTCTTACCTTGGAGTGCTCGTCTCCGACTCTAATTCTAGACCTTGGTGGCCACCCCTGGAAGGTGCTCCACGCAAGGGCCCCCGTGCGCCGACTCTGTTCTCTTGCTGCTTCTACAAACCGTCCGAGAGCCTCTTTCAAGGACGGCTCTGCTGTGGCTTCCGACATCGCGCAAAAGCTATCATAAACGGATACACGCCCTAGTGGCCGTGCTTCTGACGCATTACTTCCTGCCTGTGTTGCCGCGTCTCTAGGTGCTTCTGGAGAGAGGGGGGAACTTTCGACAGCAGCTCCCTTCTTAAAACTGTCCTCACCTTCTTTGCTGACAGGTGCACCCGACACGCTTGCCCCAGCAGCTCCTCCAGGCACGCTTTTTGACTGTAGTGATTCCACCTGCTTCTTTGAGCGCGCAGAGGTCGCTTCCAGCTTCCGAGCCTGCTGCTTTTGCCGCTTTCCTTCTGCTGTAGCTTCTGGCGCAGCTGGCGTTTTCTGCTGTTGCTGTTGCTTGTCTGCTCCAGCGGGGGATGGTGTTTCGCTCCCGGCCGCCTGTGACGCATCTGGCACAGATTCTGATTCTGAATTCGCTGATTCCTCCAGATGTGCTACCGCGGCGTTCTTACGGGGGCGCTGCTCAGCGCGATTTTGCCGTCGGCGGCTCGCTTGCGGCCTTTCATCTTCTGGCGAGTGTGTTATTGCTGCCGCTGCACTGGCAAAGCCCCTCCACGTCCTCGCCGCTGAAGCAGTGGCAAGTTTCACTAGCGTTCGCGTTTCTGAGAAGGCAGATGCAAGTTGCACCTCGAGCGGCGGGACAGCATGCCTTCCCTGGAAGCGAACACGCGGAGCGAAGCGGCTCGATGTTGTTGCTGCCGCTGCTATCATCCCTCGGGATGCTTCTCTGTTAGCGCAGGCGCAGGAAGCCTGAGCTGACAGAGAAGCAACGACAGCGGCACGCTGAAGCACGTAATTCCGTCCGGTCATATCAGACGGGGTAGCAAAGCTGTGGCTGGTGCAGGGAGAGTGCTGCACGAGGACTCTAAACACCCCTCCCGTGACTCGTCACTTCGTGTCCTTGACGGTACTGAGGAGGAAGACGCAGTGTGCAACAGGCATCCCGAGTTGTCATCGATTTCTCATGCGCTCAAAGTGGCATCTGCGAAGGCAGGTAGGGCTAAGGAGGCAGGTAACCCGGTTGGAACCTCGACAGGTACAGCAGAAATGCGCGAAAAATCGTGTTTCTGGCTCATCGGTTTCTGAATTTCAAGTTTTGGATCATGCGAAAAGCGTGCACAGGGCTTGGAGTCGTTTCACTCTTGGGGCTGGAATACTACAGCCCCCTACGGGGCTGTGGGCCCCTCTAGAGCGCCTGCGTCTGCACATTTCAGCCTGAAAGCCTGTGGAGCACAGACCCTTCGTGCTGGCCACTTGCTACTGGAAAGCTTTCCTTCTGCTTTCACTTGCGTGGGGGAGGGGCGGAAGGACCAGGTATGTATCGTTTTATGCGAGTCCTAGATCCTGTAACCCTTTCTGCAGGGCTCTGAGAGCCCGTTCTAAAAGCCAGCAGATCGACCGACCTTGCTGCTTCTTTTTTTAGTGTGCGTCTGGGGTTCGGGGCAGAGGGCTCAGCCTGAGGTGCAAAAATCCGGGATATCCACGGAAGTCGGTGAAGCAGTCTGCGAGGGGACCTAAGAGGATGCAGTTTGAACCCTAGGTCCTATTTTTCCCCAAAGTTAGCTGACTCGGCGAAGTGTTCCTTTCTTTCACTCCTCTAGTAGCGCGTGCTCGTCCTTTGAGACGCGCTCTCTGCTGTCAAGGGACAAGAGGGCCTCTTGGGCATCGTGTTAGCGTATTTCAAAGGCACGCAGACAGCACGTTGGAGAATGCCGCCTGCAAAGAAGAAGGATGCGAAGAGCGAGAGGGGGCAACAGAAGGCCTTGGAGAAGGAAAAACAGAAGGTCATCGAGGACAAGACCTTTGGACTGAAGAATAAGAACAAATCCAAAGCCGTACAAAAGTAGGATCCCGAGCTTAGCGATTAAGGGAAGGAGGGGGGAAGGGCGCATTTTTCGCAGCGCATTCCTTTTCCGTTTAGGCTTAGCGAGAGAAATTACGTGCATCCACTCTTCAGGATCTCCTGCCTGTACAGCCCCATCTCTAAGAGCCGCCGCATGCATCTATATACATTAAACGACCCGGGCCTTGGTGGTAGCGGCCATATAGCGCCGAGTTAAGCAGGTTTCCCTTGGTGGTGGTGTATGTCTAATGGCAATTTAGGTTCATCAAGTCGGTGCAGCAGTCCGTCAAGGGCCCCCAGAAGGGGGGAGAGGCTCAGGAGATTGCCAAGAAGAAGGAGGAGCAGCAGCTCAAGAAGGCGCAGCTCCAGCAGCAGTTGCTTTTACAGGCCCTTTTCAAGGGTGAGAAGGGGCACACACGGCTGCTTGCTTTCTCTCAATTGGGATGAGGATTTGGAGGGAGGGGCTAGAAATACATACATACATATGGCCTAGGTTTGCAGTGCAGCAGCTGTGAATTACACGCGGGTTTAGCTTTGGCGACCAGAAGCTTCGAGAAGTTTGTGGTGTTGTCGCGTTTAGGCACGGAAAATGTGAAGAAGGTTGCGAGCGAAACGACTGTGGGGACATACGATCCTAAGGAGTCGAAACTTGAACAGAAGATAGACCTCTATATTGATCAACGGGAACAGAGTACGCTCCTGAATTTATTCGCGAAATTCCCAAAGTCAGACCCTTTCTGGCTCGCATTTGTGGCTATAGTTATGATTATTATGGGAGTTGGGCTGGGGAAGCGAATCATTGGCGTAAGGTTTCTGCGTGGTGCTTGTGTGTTGGGGCCTAGATGGATATGTTCGGCCGGGAGGGGGTGGCGGAGAAGACGTTGATACAGAAACTGCGATTGTATGCAAGTATTTCTTGGAGGCAGTAGAGCGAAAGCAATATGGCTGGTTTTGGGTCTGCCCTAACGGAGGAGACGCGTGCAAATACAGGCATTGCCTTCCACAAGGTACGATAGAGGGTGTAGGCTGGCTCCATGTTTTGCATGTCTGTGCGTTTGCACGCATATCAACTATACTGTACACATATTTGTAGGGACAGAGAGGCGGAGCGCGCCAGGGAGAGGTGGCAGGCGGGATGGGAACTTTGAGGTTTGGGATCTAGGCTCATGGAATTCGGTGCATGCAAGCATGCAGACATGGCCGCCCCTCCGCATATGCGGAGTGCAGGCTATGCAGCTATGGAGGGTGTTTGTGCGGGTTAACGATTTAGGCTATGTGTTAAAAGGCGAAGGGGAGGAGCTGGTCGCGGAGGAAGAGGAGGAGCCCATTGAGGAAAAGGTCGAGAGAGAGGTCTGTCACTGAGCATGTTGAAGGGGTGTACTATGGGCGTGTTGGTCCTTGCATGTCGTCCTTTTGTATGGAGGCATGCATGCGCTTTCTTGTGTAGTCGCCCCACGGCTGGCAGGCGAATTGCGTTTTCTTGCCCTGCCGGCGGCTTTGTCTCGCAGCGTCAAGCACTGCCTCCAGGAGGCACCCCCGTAACAGCGGAGACTTTTGCCGCCTGGAAAGCTCGCAAGGAGGCTGAGCGGCTGTCTGAGTTGGAGCAGCAGCAGAAGGATGCTAAGAAGGCCGCAAAGGGGGCAGCTGGCACAGGCCCGCTTCTCTCTGGGAAGGACTTATTTTCTTTCAATCCGTCTCTGTTCGTTGACAGTGAGGGCGCAGCTGATGAGAGGGACTATGAGGAAGATCTGGATTGGGCAGAAGAGGTCAGTTCGCCGAAAGGGAGTGTGTTGTCTTTGCGAAAAAAAGGCAAATGGAAGGCTGCACGAACCCGTTGGCGTAGGGGTTGTTGTTCTTGTGTTCGTTGCCGGGTTGCATGGCTTCCCCAGTGCTTTTTGGAATGTTTGCAGATGCGCAGAAATCAGGAAACCCTTGATGAGGCGAACGCAGCAGCGCGAGTCGTTGCTCTGCAAGAGGATGGGAAGGATGCTGAGGAGGGAGGCAGCAGCGGGGGGAAGGAGAGTCTCAAGCGACAGGAGCAAGAGACAGACGGTGAAGGGGTTCAGTCAGAGCCAAAGGCGAAGGCAGAGAAAGACGCGCAGCCGATCAAGGCTGAGCTTTTCGTGGAGGACCTTACGCCAGTAAGTATCTAAAAGCAGGGAGAGGAGGACCGCTAGCAAAATAAGAAATGCAAGAAGCAGAGATGGAAAAAATACAATTTTTTTTTTTAAAAAGAGACACTGTCATGTAATATGCTGCATAAACATTCAGATTGCCTCACGACTTCTCTGGTTTTGAACCCAGATTGCTGTGCTTGCACTGCTAGCGGTCAGAAGGGCCGAGCAGGAATGTAGAGAGATGGGGATCGAAGTGAGTACAAGAGGGGAGCAAACAATCAGTCATGTGTGTTTGTTGACTTGTGTGCCTCTACCTTTCATCAGGAGGAGCTGGAGGCCCTCGATGACTGAATCGAGGCACTTACGAGGAGGCCAACAAGTAAAGGCGACCCCTCTGCGACTCCTGTCAAATCTGGACGCGTGTCGTACGGTGTGAGGCTTGGAGGGCTCACCAATAGTTGCTGGGCTCTATGCCTATTGTCAGAGCCGGCTAGATGGCTCGCTGCACAGCGAACTGACTAGGTGCCTAGTTGGCTGTATACTGAAGTAGGGGGGCTGGGCTGTGACTAAGAACGTTTGGTTTGTGGCGAGGACTAGCTCGGTGACGTTTTTGACTTAACAAGCTGGCTGGGTCGCTGTCAAGTGGCGTTGTATGACTTCGTGTCAGCTGGGAGGTTTCGTTTCCGAGGCAACCACCCTTTAGTGTATACAAGCAAGGGCGGGCGCGTGCTAAGTAGCTGATGAACTGGATGACTATCGGTGTTGATGGAAGAGCTATATTTAAGGGATGGAGACGGGTTGCTGAATGTGGAGTATGGTCTAGGGGAGGCACATAAGAGATACGGCAAGAGGGAGACTACGCAGAGGAGGCGATTCACAAACAATCAAGGCACGCTTAAGAAATTGGATGTAGAAGGGGAGGCTAGAGGCAAGGTTGGGCAAGGGGCGCGGCTCAGGGCAGTAGGGTGTAACGATAGCGAGAGAAAAAAACTGCTTGGGTGCAGAGGAGCTCCAGGAGCAGCACGAACGCAAGGACGGAAGCAACGCGCAGATCAGCAAAGATTCTGCCTACAGAGGATGCAGCTTGAGTTGCAAAGTAGGTGGGTTTGTCCTCTGGTGTCTGAGTTTCTGCCTCGTAGTGTCAGTTCAGCTGGCCTGTGCTGCCAGGCTACCGTATAGCAAGGGGAGAACCCCTTAGTTGACTCCTGTCGGAGCCAACTAAGCTCTTGATTTTATTAGGAGGATATTAAGCGTTTTTAAATGAGTTTCATCCGAAACAACAAGGCGATGAAGGGCATCTGCAGGAGCCGCTGCTTCAGCAGTTACCAACCAAGTACCGGTTGGCGGACGTGAGCAGTGAAGTAGCCGGTCAGCAGCATTGGCTGATGTGGGCCTGTGGGAGGCATTTGTTGACTGTAAAAGTTCACAGTTAGCTACCAAAACAAAGACGGGGGGTGCACCCCACTGGTGCACCCGCCCACAGCACAACAGCTCTGGAATGTCTACTTGATAACTCGATCCCTGGAATCCCTTGCTCTGTAGTTTTGCAACCAGCAACTGTAGGAAGAGATAACATTACAACCTTCAGAAAAGCAATTGCTCAAGTCTCCAAGAGGGGAAAAAGCCATACTGGGCTTGATAGTTAGGCATTTGATGCGAGGCCACGAGCTAGAATTGTTGTAGCAATCAGTAACAGATGCATACGACACTCGACAAGCACCAACAATGTGCACGTAAATGGCAGACCACTTGATAGATGAAAATCTCCCGTGCGAGAACTGTTCGTAGGACCAGCTCAGCGCATTACGAACCCTGCTGAACAGCGATAAAGGAATATCGCGGTGGTGCATTCCGTGATGTCGCTCTTCCTGCTTCTCCGTAGGCACTATCATAATGCTCCCAATGTAACAACAAAAACGTTTTGCGCCTATCAGTCCCATGTGATTGCGCACGCGCTCGTGAGCTACGCGTAGGGACAATGCACTTTGGTCAAGCACATTGCAGAACTGGGCAGATCTTGTCTTCTCGCAATGAGGCACTTCAATTGTATCCTTGATTTTTGCGTCGTGAAACAGCTAACGGATAACTGCATGTAGCTGCTCTGCCAAGCAGTATCTACGGCCGCCACATCCAAGTAATCGACACAGGAGGGCAAGAGGGGGAGGCCCCGGTGCGTTTCGAATCTCCAACTGGGGAGATGGGCATGCCCTAGTAAGCTAGAATCGCCCAATACCTGCTGTGTAACGCTCTGTGCCATAAGCGACAGGTGCAGGGCCTGCCCGTTGGTGAAGGTTTGAAAATTTGTATGGGCTCTGCTGCTTCACAGGCACTGAACGCCCGTGTGTGAGGGCTGCGGTCAGATCCTGACAAGCTCATGTCTAGGCGAAAGCCGCGTACTGTTTGCGGCATCCAGCTTCCACGTTCCCCATGCTCTGAGCTTCAATTCCCACACAATAGGTGACCTGGGAAGCAACAAGGGCTTCATACTAAAATCCTGCGGAGAAGAGCAGACAGCGGTCTTTACGTCTTAGGAATGGACCACTAGCCCCGCTCGTAAAAGCGTCTGTTTGCAGGCATGAAAGCAATAATTACTTTTCTTTAGGAAAGGAAAAAGTTCTTTGGTTAATTGCTACTACCCGTCATTGAACCGCATGTACGCCTTCCACTGGCTCCCCCGTGGCACGTCTAGGTTTACGTCATGGTGCACCAGTCCAGAAGAGAAATTGTGGAGCTTGCTGAAAAGACTACCTTTTGATTTACGATGGCAGTTACAGGCTTTCGCCTTGCCAATCCTTCCATTTCCGGCGACTATCAACGAGCCTGTGTCTAAGAAAAACAGCAGTAGCGAGTAAATAAGCAGGATGCACTCTTGCACCATCATCTCCTAAAGCGCATACACCTCATATTCAGCGTCAAGTAATGCTAGCAATATTTGACCATAAATGCAAACCTTCATGGCCACAGAATTTATCTATGGCGGGTCCATACCCGCGGCACTGTCATGTTATGCCCGTTATACGTGGCCACAGCCTGCGTGCAGTTCTTTCCGTTTTCCTGACGCGCTTTCCCTGCTCGGAAATCATACTGCTTCCAAATGGCCTCGTCTACTGTTCAAGTTCTCTGCTTTTCTGTATGCGTTTCCAGCTCCGCATTGAAACATATGCTTTCCACAAATGAAGCAGTTGCGGTGTTGCGGGACTATCTGGGATTGCTCAAGTACGCGTGTGGCTTCTATATTCTCCACCGCCTCAGACTGTAGGCTAGACCAGTTGATACAGCTATTATGTTGATAGGCCCTAGATTCCGATTAGGGTCTTCCTCACAAGCTAAAACCCCAATATTTGGGCTCATTCGCTCCTGTCACCACAAGTAAGTGTTTGTTTTAGGAAATTCGCGACTGTAGGCTTTTCATCTGTTGCGTCGCTGCGCATCGTAAAATCGCTTGCCATGACGCTCCAGGTTGACCTGAAACAAACCACTGAATAGCAGCTGTTCGTCACTGAGCAGTTTGTTTGCACTCTGGCATTCGCAAATCAGAGTTCCATAGTTTTTGCTACCCCGATATAATTACAGGTTAGCTTGTTTCAGGGTTCTCAGGCGTTGCAAACTTCACTTTTGAGCTGATCCTAGCATTGAAAAACCGATGAGTGCAGGCTTGATAGAAAGGATTGAGCCCTAATAGTCACTGCAAGCGGACGCATGATTGTGCACCAATAAGATCGCCATTGGAAAAATCCTTCATTGAATAAAGATGCCTCACGCGGCCACTCGTTTTCCTTATGGGGGCTACACAGTGAGGCACATCTTCAACGTAGTGAAATTTCAGAGTACTTGCCCATCCTTGCGTCCGCCAAACAATTGATGTCGGCCCAACCACATCGACGCATCCATAAGCATTTTAAACGGCTGTAGAAATACCTTTTTATCAGGTATGAGGCCACTGCGTTCACACCGGCTTATAAGCTAGCCTATGCATAGGGAATAGGCGTTATTTCACGACGCCTTCCACACCCCAATGGCTCTATCCAGACTGTTGCCAAAGAATAGTGAATTATTTAGTTGCAAATTAGATTGTTAAAACCCCAAAACTCGTGTACCGAAAACCAAGCATTTTACTGCACGCATAGCCAGTGGATGAAGGGGGATAAGCTGCATCGAACCGTGAGGTGCAACCAACAGTACGGCTTTATGTAAGGTCTTCCTTCGGGGGCACATAACGTCAGACTCTATACAGACTTAAATGGCTGCTGTTGGGTGTTTGCTAGAACGCTCCCACCTTTCGTTGCTCTGGTCCCTCTGAGATTCCGACATGACAGAAGAAGGACAGCTTAGATGCACGCGGCTGCATCCTGCGAGTTCGCCAAAAGCACAAAGGTATTTGCACATGCACGCTCCATTATTTTTTATTGCATCGCGCTAACCTTACCCCCCAAAACAAAAAAGGTATAAAAACGAATGAATCAACCAGTCAATTTTTTACTATTTCTTGGTTGGGCATTACTAGTGTGGTGCAAAGTGTTAGATGTGGCTCGCCAGTTTCGCTGGTCGAGGTAGCATTTAAACGTGCATGGTTTCCCCGGGATCCCGTGGTAGCTGCATTTTGAGCATGCCTTACCTAACTCTTCGGGAAACCCTTGCTCAGGCTTTGAATGCCAGCAGGAATCAATTTGAGGCCATATTTTTATTCAAAATGCCAGCGTCTGCCCACGAATATGCTGCTAGTTCAACTGGAAGGGATGGGGGGCGAATGTTTTGGTGTCTGGTTGGGCAACACTGTCTCCTCAAGGATTTTCTTGATCTTTACTGTACCGAAGCTCGGGTAATCGGCTGGTCACACTGAAAGCTTGATGATTGCTGCGGATATATACAGGCTCCCCGATGGACTCTACAGATGCTAGATTTGACGAGTCAGAGAATTGAGAACCCTAACTACACGGAGGCTTCTGGTTAGTTGACAAGGAGAAGACCAGCGTCGGTGAACGCTGGGAGACCAGCTATGGGCAAAGGCTTGAAGGGAACAGTTTTGCGTACTTCACATTGATGACGCCTTTATGTGCTCGCAGCATTTTTTGGCAACCGTTAATCCTTCGCATTTTAGTAATGTCACTGCTCTCTGCTTGCTTACTTTTGATGCCCTGTGTGGCTTTAACAATGAGCCCTGCTGCACGCAATAGCTGCTCCGCTATGTGGACACTGCTTAGTGGCGAGCAGAAAACTGATGAAATGGTGTTCTGTATAGCCCTATTCACTCGTTTCACCCGTTTTAACCTCTCGTAGGCGAGGTTGCTGCAGGCTTCACATTACCGCAACCCATTGAGGGGCCATTTTGTTGCGTAATGCCGAGGACGCACCTTCGCTGTTGCTAAGGGTGTAACTGTCCTCCTTCCTCTACTTCTTTAAGGTTGGATGCTCATTTTGCCTTCTAACCTAGTGTCTTGGTCCCGGGTCCAGTCCGCTTGGGCAGTAGCACATCTGGCGTCGCCTCTGCTGATTTTTTGTGCCGCGCATCTTTCGGCACTTTCCTGGTGCCCGACTCCTGGCGGTTTAGCGATTAGTCAAGCATTGACGCCTTTGGTTTGGGTTATCGTATATATATATATATCGTTTGTTACAGAGTGGCGCAGTTCAGCATTACACGCCGGAATGGAGTGCTGGATGCCTGTGAGCTGACTTGCAATGCGAAAGCCGACTGCAAATGGATACTCGTAATATGTTCAGAGCGTGTGGTGACAGAACTATTAGCTGTCATCCCTGCCCCGCACCTCATGCAACGCCCTTGGGGGTGATGAGGGCAAGGCGACGGAGGAGGAGGGAACCCTTTAAGAATTCATTTAATAACTCGCTCCTTCGTCTGGGTAAGACTTCGGAGCGAGAGGTTTTTTTTCGGGAGACCTTGGGGGGACTGGAGCATTGTGGTACCCCAGAGGCACCTGCAGCCAGGAATGCGCTCTCACAAGGGTGAGAATACTACTGATCTACACCTAGACGACTCCAGTGACGCACTGTAGAAGAGACAGACCCCCGACAGTTGACGAGTAGGAACACTGCCAGGGTGAAGAGACACACTCTTGACAGCTGACGAGCACGAATTCTGCCAGGGCATCCAGTGGGCCCACAGACGGGTAGCTAGCTAGCCTACAGGCAGACTATCCAGCGAACTGGATTAGATGTCTCATGAGCTAAACAACACGCCAGCACTACGCAGAAGTAGCCGTAGGACTGCCTAACATGGCGCGTTGCTTGACAGCCAGACAGTCAGCCTGTCAGTCACCCCGGATGCCAGTCAATAAAAGGATCAATGCAGCTGGCATGATCAGGCATCCACAGATTTCCGCTCGCAATGTTCAGTAAGAGACTATCCTCAGGAGCTTCTCCCATCGATTTAGGGATCTCCATGGCTGCTGTTGTTGCTGCTGCTGCATTCGTCTCCATGGCCACTGCGGCTGCTTCTGCAACGTAAATTCCTTGATTTGATCCTGCTGCACTGCTGCAGCCTCTAAGAGGGCCACGACAGCAGCATTTGCTGCAGCGGCAGCATGCGTTACCAGACGACACAGCTGCTGCCTGCTGCTGCTGCTGCTACGCATGTGATGCAGCACAGCGACATCTGCGCCAAATGCTCCTAACCTGAGGCATCCACAAAAACGACAGCGCGAAGGAGATGATAAACAGTGCCGCATCACTAGTCCTCAAAAGTCTAGCGGCAGAAAGGAAGAATACGCAACTCGGGAGCAGCAAAGCGAAAGGAATCCATACTCCTGCAGATCTCGTGCTGTCGCGAGGAGGGTAGACTTTGGCTCCAATGAGCAATTGGTGTTTGCCAGCTGCTTCAGGTACACTCTATCCAACAAGCAAATGCCTTGCTGCTGCTGTTGCGGCTGCCGATTCTGCAGCTGCTGGGGGAGGAGGTAATAGCGGCATCGGCCTACGTGACTGCAGCCTTCAGAATCCAAGTGGAAGTCTCTGCAACTGCTGATGCGGCGCTGCAACTCAACTGCTGCTGTTGAGACCAGCCTACTTTCCGTTGCTGTGGCGCCTTCTTGCTGCGACTGTGGTCGTACAGAAGATGAGCTGCTGCTGCTACTTGAAACACTGCCGGAAGCAACCCCTTCCTTCGGCGGCATGTGACTATTAGTGTCCTTACTCTCGTCGCTGTTGCTACTAAGGCAGGTGCTGCTTCTGCTGCTAGCCTTCCAGTTTGTCGGGGGGCTGGAGAGAGATGTTGGGGAACACCCCCCCTCTGGAGGTACACCTCCTGCATCTGTCTGCCGCTGCTGCTTTTGCTGCTGTTGCTGCTGCTGCTGCTCGGATGCATTCAGGGAATAAGCCACATGAAGTGGTTCCTGTTTGTCGTTCTCACTTGGTGTTGCATCCACTACTGCTGCCAGCGTAGCAAGAAGAACTCCCAATATGGGGGTGAGGCGCATTCTTGTTACAGCGTGTGTATGTTTTTGCGTGCTTGTGCCTGCTTATGTGTGCCGTTCAGAGAGCCTCAGAAATCTAGCTGAGAGTTTGAGGCTCATGGCAGAGTCATATGACCCCTCAAAGGAAGGGCAACTGCCGTCGTCTGCAGCGGCAGTTGCAGAAGGGATGTTGGGATACCAGACAAGAGTGAGCGTTGGAGCACTGCAGCGCAGCAGGGGAGAAGAGACTAGGCCTTAATACCAAGAGTTCAGGCTGCTACTTCATAATCTCGCGGCTGTGGAGTGCGGTATCTTCGAGAAAGGCGTTAAAACTGGAGAACGGCCCCCGACCTATTGCCGGGGAAGCAGCTGTACGGAATACATGGACGAATAGGCCACGAAAAGGCATGTCTACAGACCAGAAACATGCACAGATTTAAAGGCCAAAGGAGAAGGAAATCCAACTCGAGACTTCCTACTGTTGTGGGCGCTCCTGCCCTGTCTGCAGCTGCGTTCAATTGCATGCGGCAGCGGCCTGGAAAGCAATGGTTGCAGCAATTACACAACGACACATAGAAACGGTGTACATGGAACATAAATTATGAGCTACTAGGCTCACTGTAAATTAAAGAGGGCGACCTGTGGCATTCCACTGCGTTCACATCTCTACGGCCGCCCCAGCAATACAAGTTGACACGCCAGCAGCAAACGACATCGACACAATGGAGAGCCCTCTTACTGAGGTGAGCCTAACTGCGGCGCTTATACAAAGCCTTCTGCTCTATCTGCATCTGGGGTACAAGTACAGGACCACACTGCATCAGCCTAGCGGCAAGTCGCTCTAATGAAGGGTAATGAAGAATGCGTCCTATCACGTCATGAGTTGCTATTACTTCGCGGCATTGAGTAAACCCGAGGCAGCTGAAGGGGCAGCAGCCGTAGAAACTGCTGTGTCAAGCGCTGTTCGTGTGCGCGTGCTTTCTTATGCGTGATGCTGCAGGCGCTGCAGCTGTATGCAGCAGGGTACTACAAAGCTGCCGGAGCCGAAGCATCGGCGATACGAGCAACCGACAGCTATACAGAGCAGCAGCGAGAGTTCTTGGTGGCAGCCTGCGAGCAACAAAAACAACTGCTATTGCAGTCGCCGCATGTGCTGCAAAAGCAGCACCCACAACAACTACAGCAAATGCTCCATTGCAGCAACCCTGCCATACAGGCCCTTGCACTCTTTCTGTTGTCGACAAGATATGTAAGCTGTTGCTTTATTGCGGATGATGATGATGACTGCGGCATGTACGAGCGACTTGCCTTTATCACAGCTCATACTGCAGCGTCCTTGGCAAGGCCTGAGTAATGCTGTTTTGGTTCTACCTCAGTGTCAAACAGAGCAGCATCCAGAGCGACAACAGATGCAGAAGCAGCTACAGGAGCTAGGGAGAACCTGCGCAGCCGCTGCATTCCTGGCAGCGGCATCTGCAGCCGAAACAAACCCTGTGGGAGCACTGCAACTGTGTAACAACTGTACGACTCCCGAAATGTGAGTTTAGCGGCTTCTGGTGCAGCGTTTGTCGTTCTGCATAGGCTTTGTATGAGTGCAGCTTTGATCGTGCTGTTGAAGGGATGTGTGTCTCTGTGTGTGTGTGTATGTGTGTGCACGCGCTGTCTGCGTGGTCTGCATCTGCTCTTGCAGGCGAGCGCTGCGGCTGCAGTTGCTGCTGCGGATACACCGGGAGGACAGGGCTAAGATGCAGCTAGAAAGCGATATTGTAAGCCTCCTTTATCTCCTCGAAGCCGTATGTGCTTGCGCTTTTTAATGTTTGCTCTTTTTTTCTAGCCCATTCATTGTTGTGGTGTTAGATCCCGACGCTGAAACATTCGGTTTGGCTGCTGCTTCAGGCGAGCGGCGCCTACGAGACGGCGGAGCAGTCGATTTCGCGCGCCCTTTATCATCTCTGTGAGTTTCTATGCATGTAAGATTGGCGAGAAAATTCCGCTTAGGAGCAAGCCACTGCATGAACCAATGAGATCCGGCTCATCCTCATACACTCGTGGCCAAACTGCAAAGATTGCTTGTTTCAGGGGAGGGAGATGCAGTTTCGGCGGAGGCCTCCCTAACAGATGCTGAAATGGCTCTCTCTCTGAGGGCAGGCGACGTCTCAGCGCTCATTGAAAACGGTATGTGTATTTCCATCGGTGTGCTGATGGCCCTTACATCTTTTGTCGTATACCTTTGCACACCCCTTCGGCTCTTTTGGAGGTATGCCTCGGATGTTCGTGCATCATCCCTCGCGTCCGTCGCTCATTCCCATCTCATGAAGAAGATTTCCACGCAGCTCCCAACCGTGTGCCCCCCTTGATCTAGCCAGCTACCCCGCAGACGACCAGCTACGTGCTCCTTGCATGCGTCTTCTTTTGTTGCTTAGGACGGGCTGCCTGTGCAATGCAGCGGGGCGACTTTCAGACGGCTAGCGAACGCCTCAACAACCTTCTCACCGTGGTCTGCCTTTCGCGCTGTCTGCGCTGCACACTCGTTTTCATTTTTCAGCACATCGTACCACTCGTTCATGGCAGCTTGTGAAAGGGCTCTCGTTTTCCTTTCCTTCCCTTTCCCCCTCCCCCCAGGCTGATTGATTCCATCACTTCTTCCTCTGTCCTTCGAGCTAGCCGAGTTTATATACCTCAATACAAAGTTCTATGTATTCATGCATAGGACACCCGTCGGATGCAGCCCAGCCATTCCTCTGCCCTAACCCCTGCATAATCAAAATTACGTGGAGACAGACTCCACCGCTATACATGTTGCCTCAGTTCCCCCTGGTTTTTGTTTCCGTCTTCCCCCGCAGGCCCTATTGACGCCTTCCCTTTGATATCCGTGCTACCCTTTTTTCAGGCACCGTGGGATGAGTCCGCTTTGTGCAATGCGATTTGCTGCTTTAGAAGACTCCACAAGAATGCGCTTGCAGATGAGCTCTCTGAGTAAGCGATTCGTCTCAGCACAGCTTTTCCATATAAGGGCCCTTCACAGAGTGGCAGTGGTGGAAGCTGCTGGGTTTATCGAGGCACCCTTTCCAGCTTCCTAACGATGGAGAAATAGATGCGCACATCCATTTGCCCCACTGCAAATGCAGCTTACGGAGCCACCACCCAACATTCGCACACACACACACTGCTGTCCTCGCAGGGGAACCAGAGGCATGCCTGCTTTTTCTTCTACATCCAGAAAACACGCTTTGTTGACGTATGCGTAGACGCCAGATCGTTTCTCGTGTCGTGCGTTGCTGCAGACGGCTGACAGCCGGATTTCCTAACAGTGCAGCCGCCAAGAATCGCATTCGGCTTAGGGAAGTTTTTCTAGCCGAATCTGCAACAGACGTGCCCCTGTAACAGCAGCAAAAGAATGTGCAGTGTGCCGCTTCACTTGTTCCCGCACTCATCCGTGGTGGCAGGAGGGCCTAGCGAGAAAGTCTTTGCTCCGACCAACTATACAGAGCTGCCGCTACGGAGTGCTGTTTCCTCCTTCACAGCTCTAGTGCGAGTAACTTTTGTGGGTGCGAAGAATAGCTTTCCCCGTATTGCTGCTGCAATGTGCTGCCGATGTCGCATATACATCCAGGTGTTGAACTGATAGCCTAAACCTTCGCTGATCTGCTAAACCCCTAGCGGCGCGCGGAAAAAAAGCACGCACGAGTAGCAGTACCAGCAACAATGACTCTATCGAAATTCTGCCGACGGCTCAATTGCGCGGCAACAGAATTGCCGCTGCAGCACTTGCTGTACGGGCACTCTACAAAAAGCATGCAGGAGGAGCACCTGCAAGTAGTGCAGTCGCTATTGCACCCGTAGGAGATGCAGCTGGGGTTGGTAATTATAGAACACGGGACACTGTTGAGTGTCATCGTTACGGCATATGTGCTGCAACAGCGAGGGTAAGAAAAAGAGTTTTCGGTTACTAGCTAAACAGGGAAATATGCGCGGCGGAACGAGCCGCGAGCTCCTGCCTGCCTGCAGCAGGCCCTTCACGCTGCGTCGGTCCTGACATGCCTGTGCTGCTGCCATTCCGCTGCGGCGTAGCAGCAGCAGCACCTGAAAGAAGACACACGAGCAGAGAAGCCTCGGAGAGAATCGCCGGTAACAAAGCAGACTCCTCAGTATTGCTGCTACGGAGGACCAGCGCTATTGCTGCTGCCATCGCAGTGCGAGATTCGCGCTGCTGCTGCCGCGGCAAGAGCCCGCTGTGAAGAATGTGCAGCAACTCCTCTTTCTGCAGCAGGCACACGCCAATAAATGGGGGATACTTACCACCGGCAGCAATGGCCCTTGGAGAAAACGCAGGAGAAACAGCAGCACGAATTACAAAAGCAGCCACGGAGGCAACTGCGGGCTTGGTTGCCTCGCCGCACGCGCATCCAGTCGTTCCTTATCAGGAGCGCCTGTTGTCGGAAGGAAGCAGGCAGCAGCAGCAGCTAGCAGCGAGACATACGAACAGAGAGCGGCAGCAGCAGCTTACCGCTGTTGGCAATATGTTGCATAGACGCAGGACTGCTGCTGCTGCCTTGATCTGGACTCCCCAAAGCTGCAGCCTCCCTACTTGGCCCTCTGCTGCCCCAGCTGGTGATGTCATGTCTGCAGTTGCTGCAATCGAGGGCAATGGAGAGGGCAGCGGGAACGCTCCTGGCTGCGCTACTCCTCGGCTTGGCTCTTTCGGACTTGTAGCCGCGCTGCTGCTCTTGGTGGCGGTGCTGCTGTCTGGACCTGTCGCCAGCAGCACCAGCGTCTGCAAAACTCCGGCGTGTAGCAAGGAGGCTGCTGCTTCCCTCACAGCAGCGATGGCAATGAGGGCACTAGAGTCCTCTGCTGTTTCAGCTACTGCATCTCCCAGAGCAGCAGCGGCCCCTGCAACTGCTGCAGCAGCTGCTGCTGAGGTCGTCAGAGGCTGTCTGTCGTCCGCTACAGCGGCATCACCCTCCAGCTTGCACAAGTCAAAGGTTGCCGCAGTGTTGCTGTTGTACATACACTCCGAGCTGCTGGAGCGCTGCCGCTGCAGACAGAGCAACAAGAAGAGTGACCTTACCACCGACAGCCAAAGGGCCGGCATGTAGGCTCTGCTGCAGCCAATGCTCTTGCCGCTGCAGTACAGGCCAGCTCGGCAAAGGGGCTGTAGAACCGTTGCAGCTTGCTGATGCAGCAACTCCAGAAGCGGCGCAACAAGCAGAGCAAACACACATTGCTGCCTCGGTTGCGACGGTGCCTCCTCTTTCGCTTGCTGGTACAGCAGAGTTATTATGCCCTGTGTTGCCGCTGCGTCCAGCAGCAGGAGCAGCAGCTCAACAGTCTGCTCCCTCAACAAGTGGGCCCCCTGTAGCTGCAGCAGCAGCTGCTGCCACAGAAGACCTCCAGCCGTTTCTGTAACCTTGATATGGCTGGAGCAAACTTCCCCTGCGGCAGCATTTTGTCCAGCTCTTCTAGCATCAGCTGCTCCCGCCGCAAGTTCTGCCATGGCTGCATCCTGAACGTCGCTGGCTGGCGAAGCAGCAAAACCACCCTCCGCAAGCGCGATTGCTGCGGGAGCGTCCGTCGGCGAAAAGGCAGGCTTCTCCCAGGAGGGGTGTATGTCTACCGCAGTTGCCTGGCAACAACAGCGTTTATGTGACTCGCAGCACCACCAGCAGACTCCACTCATGCTGGTGCAGCTGCTGATGCCGCCAGTCTTGCTCTCTGCGGAGCTCAGCAATTCCAGTGGCTTGTCCCGTTGTAGCAACAGGACTGCCACACCCTCCCACATGCTTTGCAATACATCCTGAAGCAGTGCTTCAGGTTGCCTTTGCTCTTCGAACCGATGCATTTGCTGTGATTCCTGAAAAACCTGAGCGCAACGCCGGCTGCAACGTGAAAAGGCGTGCTGTAAGGCCCTCACCGTTGTCGGTATATCCCAGTGCTGCGCAGCAGCAGCTGCAGCAGCAGCTTCTGGAATAGCGCGTCCTGCTGGCTCGGAGTTTGAAAACTCGCTATTTCGACGGAGCTTGCTGCATCTGCTGCTGCTGCGTGTGGAACTGCCTACGTTTCTGTTGATGTTTCTGCCTATGCTGCTGCTTTGGCTGCTGTTCATTTTGCTGCTACTCCTACTGCTGCTGCTGTTGCTTCTGCTGCTGCTGCTGCTACTGCTGCTGCTGTTGCTACTGCTGCTGTTGCTGCTGCTGCTGTTGCTGCTGCTGCTGCTGAGCGTCAGGGACACTGAGGGGTCTCTGTGCTGCCACTGTGGACGCATCAGCTCCAACAGCACACCCTCGTCCTTCTCATGCGACAGTGGAGGCCGATTTGCGCCCTCTGTTTGGACTGTGTCTGCGCACGGAGATTCAGCAGCAGACGGCGAGTGTAATCCTGCCGCCGCTCGGGCTGCTGTGAACAATTGCCGAGCTTCAGCAGCAGCGAGCGTCCCCCGGAGTGCTTCGGATGCGCAAGAGCCGCTGCTCCGAAATACAGAAGCAAGGACCTCCAGATCGAAGGTTTTGCCACCTTGCTCCAGTTGCAGCTCAAGCTGCTGGTAGTGCTGCTGTAGAATTCGCAGCAGCACTACCAGCAGCTCCAGATCCTGTTGCATGCATAGACCTGCAAACATGTTAGCAAGCCCGACGGTTCCTGCTTCCTCACCGTGGCCCTTTCTTTGACTCAAGAAGAAAGACGAAAGCAGGGGTGTCGTTGTAGCAGCACGTGAGCTGCTTACCTGGCTTTTGTATATACACCCGAAGTAGTATTAAGTGCGGCCGCACGGGCAGCAGCAGTGGCAGATGTTGTTCTGCCAGAAGAACTTCTCGCGTCTTCATCAGCAGCCACGTGGCTACCTCTCCTCCTGCAGCCGGAAACTGCGCTTGCTGCGTCGGAATTTGAATCTGTAGCTCCGTGAGAGCCTCTTCAGACAAATCTGCGGATGGCAGGGCGCTGTTGTTGCTGCTGCGGCTGCCGCTGCTGCAGCACCACGCTAGACTGCTTCCGCTAATAGGGTTTACCCGCAGGAGCTCCTGTCGTGCTGCCGCTTGCCTGTAGTTCACAGAAACAGCAGCATTGGCTGTTGCAGAAGAAGCTAAGGTGACAGTCTCATGGGCATTTAAAGCCACGGTTCACACCCGCGCCAGCATGGTAGAGGCACACTGCTGCATGGGGTCAAATCGCGCCTAACCTGGTGGTAGTTCGCCATTGCTGCAGGTCAGCAAGCAGCTGTTGGTGCTGCCACTGAAGTGCTGCTCTCAAAAACTCCACGCGCTGTTGCTGCTCCGGCTGCAGATGCTGCTCCTTGCAAGACATCAGCTCCAGAAGCTCTTGAGCAGCGCAGAGTACAGCGTTCGGGCCTGTGGAGCCGCCTGCTGCTGCACCTGCCGATTGCAACATATGCAGCTGCAAAAGTAGCACTCGCTCAAGCTGCAGCTGCATGCTCTGCCGATCCAATATCCGCTGCGCCCGCTGCTGCTGCTGCTGCTGCTGCTGCTGCTGCTGCTGCTGCTGCAACCACAGTTGCTGCAGCACGCGAATACAACTACGGCCTCCCACTGCGGCTGCACTGAGCGACCAGGAGTGCGTAGCGGCCGCCCCTGCTGCTGCCGCCCCTGCTGCTGCTGCACCTGCTGCTGCTGCTGCTGCAATCGAAGCTGCCGAACGCACAGTTCCACCAATCCAGAGCAGCATGAGGAGGGTGCATGCCTCATCGCTGGGAGCCATGACTTGCGGATTTACAGCTGAAGGCGAGCGGGCAGTTGTGTTCGGGCCGAGGCCGTCAGCTGCAGCAGCATCCTTCGTTTGATGTTTCTCGAACTGACTTTCCTGCTGCTTCTCCTGCTCTGTGTTACGCAGCAGCAACGCTAGGATCTGGGTGCTGTACAGGGAAATGGCGTCCGTTTCAGCGGCTGTAGTGCAGCAGTGCTCCTCTTTGCGCTGCTGTCCATACCTGAGGAGGTGCAACAGCAGCACTAGCCCCACGCCAGTGCTGCAGACAGAACGCTGCAAGACTGAGAAAGCCTCTTCTGCAACAACAGCACCTGTTAGTTCCGATGAGGCTGTTGCCTCCGCCGTTGCCGTAGCACTTGCTTCTTCTGGTTGTAGCAGAGCAGCGAGCAGAGGTAGCAGGTGGAGCAGAGAGAGCCGAGAAGTAGTGGAAGGTATCTTGTAAGCAGTAGTTGACTCGCAGAAGCAGGGGCAGCCGGCTACACTTGTATCTGCATCAGCAGATTCAAGTGTAGCCGGCTGCTGCTGCTCTGGTATCCACACCACCCCACAGTTGGCTTCCTCTAACAGCCATTCAGAACCGATACACCTGAAACGAAGAAAAACGAAGAGACCAGGTCCTTTGAAACCTAAAGCTCTCGCTACTGGGGGAGCTATTCGTGTTGCTAGTCGGGTAGACTCACCTTACAGCAAGGCTGACAGAGAATGCCAAAGCCTCGAGAAACTGACGGCCCCCCAAGACATGGGCATCAAGGGAACTCTGCGCACAAACGCCAAAACCTTCAGCTTGTTGTACTGTGCGTCAGAATATTGTTGCGATGCTTCTGGCAGGCTTCTTCAACATGGAAATCACCACAACTGGAATCTCGGGGGGTGAAAAGTTCCGCTACATGGCGCTCAGGGGTCTCTTCGAAAATCCCATGATCGTGTGGAAAGGGGCACTGTTCACCTTCCGGTAGATCTCCAAAGCTCTGGACAATGCAGATGTGATTGCCTGCAGTGTCAAACACTCCAGCAGCAACATCAGCAGCACCCTGCGTATGAAGAAGTCACAAAACAAGGCTGTGGGCACACGGTCTATCGGCAGTCACTGCAGCTGTGCTGGAGTGCACCTCAAAAAGCAGAGCCGTCGGCGTGTGTTGCACTTGCTGCAGCAGGAGTAGCATAAGAGGCAGCAGAATAACCGGTGCTTCTCCTTTGCTGTTGTTGTCATTTAGATATGACAGGCGTTGGTGCTGCTGCTGATGGTGCTGCTGCTGATGGTGCTGCTGCTGCTGTAGGATTTGGCGTTGATTCAGCAGCTGCAGCCGCTGATCCAGCAAAGCAGCAACGCCAACAACTCGTTGATACAAAGAGCAGTCTGCTACTGTTGCTGCCGCCACTGCTTTGCCCTCTTTTCCCTTCTGCAGCAGCTGCTGCTCATCGTCCTTGTCAGTGGCAGCGGAGGCTACCGAGTCGAGCAAAGCCTGCAGCAGCAGCACGAGTAAAAGCGAAATCTCCCCCGTAGAAGCCTTATCCAGAGCTCTAGCCGCTGCCTCTATCAAAGCTCCTAAAACTAGTGGTGCTGCTGCCTTCGATGCACCTGCAACTGCTGCTCGTGCTATTTGAAACCAAAAACAGCATACTTGCAGCGTCACTACAAAGGCAGGAAGCTCGGCGGCCTGCTGAAGCGCAGTGGTGTTACGTCCCCATGGGCAGCAGCTGTGCCTGCGTCTGGTGATAATGGCGCTGCTGCTCCTGCTGCTCTTGCTACTGCTGCTGCTCCTGCTGCTTTGGCTACTGGACGTGCTGCTGCTGCTCCTGCTGCTCTTGCTACTGGATGTGCTGCTCGCGCTATTGGCCCTAGTGCAGCAGCTGCGCTTGCTCCTGGTGGTTGTGGTAGTGCTGCTGCTGCTTCTGTGACCGCCTCGGCGCTGCACAAGCAGTCCAGCTGTCTTCTGTTGCTCTCTGTGCATTTGAAAAGCCAAAGGCCTCAAGTAGAGGCCACCAACAAATTCCTCTGCAGCACACACGCAGCTTAAGGCAGAGGGTTACCTCAAGGGCAAACGCAAACGCTCTTGGTTAGCTTGTTCGCAATCACCACCAGCCTGGATTGTGTCTGCTTTAGGCCATCTTTTGGGTAAATAGATCATTGGCGAGGCTTCCACGAGGAGGATGGGGGCGAGAGCGTGTGGAAGCGCAGCGCACTGTTGCGGAGAGTTGGATGCTGGTATTGGAAGCCATCAGCAGCAAGGAAGGCTTCGAGGGACCAAACAGGTAGCGTCGATTCACTGCATTTGGTGCTGCTGCTCCTGCGCTTCTGCCCGTCTGCCGCATGACGGCGATCCTCGGATGTTCGCAAGCTCAGCAGCAGCTGCAGCGCCTGAAGCAGCCACGAGCACAGCCCAGCACAGCTGACTCTACCCGCGAAGCGGCAGAGGAATGCAAGGCCTTTTAGTAGACCCCGTGATGTCGAAAGAAACAACTGGACATAGTCTGGAAGCTTCCGAAGGTTGCGTTGCCACCTCGAGACGGTTTGGTGCTGCTGTGTCGCTCGAGCGCAAGAGCGAAGGGGGCTGAACGCTGCCGCGAGAATGAGGCTAAAGCAAAGTCACACACAGGCACGTAATTATGACCACCCATTGCACAAAATGGAAGCATCACCTACGGTGACAGAATGTAAAGCCCGACGCTCCTGCACATTCCAAAAGCACGTTGCGGAGTCGGAGCTCCCTCCCAAGAGTTTCAAGAAGTGCTGGAGCTGCCGCGTCGTGCAGGTGGCAGCAGGAGTCCATTCGGAAGCACCAGCAGCCGCAGTTTTTGTTGCGAGTTGTTTTTGCTCGTGCGAATCAGAGCTGCCATCAGCGACGCACACGGAAGAGAGCTTCTCAACATCAGCGGCCGCTGCTGATGCTGCGAGGCTGTGGCAGCAGCTCTTGCTACTGTCCATGCTCCCGGTGAGACACAGCCGTTGCAACCGCAGATGGCTGCATGCACTGCAGTGCCTCCACTGCGGCAGCAACTGGAGAAGCAATGCGGGAGTCAGCAGCTGCGAGAGGGCAGCAGTTGCCTGCAGGAGCACCATCCGGGAGAGCCACAGAGTCACGCGTAGCGAGAGCAGCAGCCTAGAAGCAAGCACATGCCCGCACAAAAGAGCACCCAACACAGGGGGAGGGGAGGGATGGCTCGACAAAAATGCGGTGGTCGTGGTGCACGCTTGCCTCTCTATCAGGGAGATCCCAGTGAAGCGAGTAGCCAGGAAGCCACACACTAGGGGTGCTTGCTCTCTGGTCGTTCTTGTTGACACCCCCAGCGAGAGTCGCTGCTGACGCGGCTTCTGTTATGGTGGCTGCGGGTGCTGCTGCGGACGTGGTCAAGAGCGCGAGAGAGGCATCTACAGCGGTGAACTCATTGCTGCGAGGCGCTATTCCTATA
The DNA here is from genome assembly GCF_002999335.1 of Cyclospora cayetanensis. Classification (NCBI taxonomy): domain Eukaryota; phylum Apicomplexa; class Conoidasida; order Eucoccidiorida; family Eimeriidae; genus Cyclospora; species Cyclospora cayetanensis. The sequence goes on along the minus strand of NW_020312336.1, from coordinate 142,641 downwards.
AACGCAGCCACTGTCTCTGCAAGCAGCATTCGGATGCCCATGCGCCTCACGACTGCTGCTGCGCTTGCTGTTTCAGGGGTTGTCGGGTAGACGGCGTCTGCTGAAAGGCCCTCAAACCTTGTGTTCTCGCGCTGCTCCTCTGCGTCTTCTAGATGCTCTGATAGTTCCTCTTCCATTGCTGTCAACCCTACACTTGTGCCTTCCTTTCCGGCAGAGAGCAGCAGCTGCAACCTGAAAGAAGCAGAAATGCACAGCAGTCACGCGCTGGCGCTGCAGGAGACGCAGTGAAGGGTCTGCTACCCAAAGGTGGATGCCAGCGTTTTCACTTGCTGAGTGCCAAGATTCGAGGTCCGCATTCAGTGATCATGGCTTTAACAAACTTACAGCACCAGAGGAATCCCACGACGCAGAAGCAGCTGTCGCGTGGAAGACTCGGCACAGAGCAGCTGCACGCTGCGCAGCACCAGTGCGGTGCATGTGCGACAGCAACAAGCAGAACTGCTGGTCCTGTTGCTGTAAACTTCAGCCAACAGAAAGAGAAGCCCCTTTGTCAGAGCGTCACAACAGAGGCGCTGCAACTGCAACTGATGCTGCTGCTGCCTTTGCTGCTTTTCCTGCTGCATTTGGCTCGAACAGCTTTCTTCAGACCTGCGAATGCTGCTGCTGCGGCTGCTGCGTATGCTGCGTATGCTGCTGCTGCTGCTGCGCGAATTCTCCTTTGTCTTGCCACTGCCATCCGAGGCAGCTCTCCCCTTTGTACTGCCGCAGCTGCACGGCGGGGTACAACATGGTGGCCAGACTGCCGCAGCAGCGGCTCGCTTTACGACGGGGGCGTACGAAGCAAGGGAATAGACTGCATCCGAAGCAGCAGCGTACATGCACTGGCTTGCAGCAAGGTCATAGGGAGAGACACTCTGCACATGAGCGACTGCAGGAACACCAGCAGTGCAGCAGCAGAAGCTGCTGCCCCCACCTTAGCAGCACCACGATCAGCAGCAAAGCACCACTGAGCACTCACCGATTTCTAGGACTGCCCTACGGAGATGCTGGTGCTGCCGCTGATGCACTTGCTGCTTCTCTACGCAGACGACTGCAGACGTGCTGCTGGGATGTGTCAACGTGGCTTCTTCTCCTGCAGAAAAGGCAAGAGACTCAAAGAAGAAGCGCTGCACCTTTCGGCTCTTCGTCTGAGCTTCCTCCTTGCCACCAACGCGACGCCTTCGGGAGTCCAATATTCGTCGGCTTGACTGGTGCTCCTCGTGTTGCACCGGTTGCTCCTCTTTCCATTGACCCCGTTGCCGCTGTGTCAGCTGCTGCTGCCCCTCAGAAGCGTCAATCGTCATCGTGGAAGCTTCCGTGATCGCATCGGGAGAAGGCGCATCACTACCGCTGCACGCAAGTGGTGTCTCGCTTTCTGCTGCTTTCCGCAGATACCCTCGAAGCCGCTCTAGTAGCGGATTCTTGCGGGGACGCTGCTGCTGTCGCTGCTGCTGTTGTAGCTGCACGTGCGACTGACTACTGCCCTGTAGCTCCGGAAGAAGCAGAACTTGCTGCAAAGTCTTTGCATTGAGAAGCCGCTGCAGCAACACAGCTCTTGTGGGTAATACTGCTGCCTGTGCAAGCGCCAGGATCAGCAGGACGTGCAGCAACATCACAGACTGCAGTAACAAAACACGGTCGACACGTTCATTGTTTCCAACGACGGTCTCGATTTGTTGCAGCAGCTGCTGGTGCGAGAGGCAAACGCAGCAGCAGTTGCGTGCTGTTGCCGATACGGCTGTTGCTGCGTCCACAGTATTTTCGCTGCAGGTGCACTGTGCAAACATGCTCGGCAGCAGGAGTAAAAGTAGCTGCTGAAGGCGCAACAGCTGCAGCAAATCGTGCGCAGTATGAGGCTGCTCTGAGCAGCAAGGGGCTGTATTGGCACTCTCGCACGCCGTAGAGTTGCTGCTGCTCGTGCTCGCCGTCCAGGCACCTGCCTCCCCGGATTCTTCGTGTATGTGTTTGTGAAAATGCACATGGAAGCAGCGCAGCAACTGCAGTAAGAGAGTCACAGGACGTGGCTGCTGACTGTGCTGCCGGTGCTGCTTGGGAGCTCTCCAGCACGAGTGCTGGAGACAGGGTGCTGCCCGTTGAGGGATAGGAAGCAACATCAGCTCACGCAGCACCGTAAATTGATTCTGTTCAGTCGTTCGGATCCATATGCGGAGTGTGGCCTCAGCAGCTGACGCAAGTGTGGTGGGCACCGCTGTTTCAGATTCTGAGGCTTCAGAAGCGGCGCTCCCGCGTAGCAGCCCCTCGCTCTCGTCTTGTAACCGACACAGCTGCAATCGCATCTGGAACTGCTGTTGCTCTAGAGTGTGGCGTGCGCAAAGGCCCTCCCTGCGAGTTAGATGCTTCAGATCCTGCGGCTGCTGCTGCAGCAGTTGCATTTGATGGAATCCAGAAGTCCATATTCGATCGGCCTTGTACAGAAGTACAGGAACAATCATACCGCCAGCTGTTAGCAGGCGTGCGAGCTGCGGCTGCCAGACACGAACAAGAGCGCAGTTTTGCATCCCTTTTAAAATAGCAGCACCAACTCCCGCCGCCTTCCTGTTCAGCCTGTTGTCCACTGCAGAAGCGACTGCAGCAGGAGTCGCCATCGCACCGCTTTCGCCTGGCCTAACAAGGTGTACAGACAACACGCCAAGTGCTGCTGCAAAGCCAAGGGCGTCCGTGGCAGGACCAGAGTTACTGTTGCTCCCGCCTTCGCGCTGCAGCAACTGGGCAATAGGTTCACAGAGTTGCAGGAGCACCTGCTGCTGCAGCTCTGTACTCCACACAAGCTGTGGCGTCTGCACCTTTCCACCGGCAGCACAGAAGGCGAGAAGGCTGGCAAGCGCTACAGGCCCGCGTCTGCCTCCATACGCACGTGGATTCTCGACTGACGAAAGGCTTAGGGACGTCTCACAGAGGAAAAGTCGAACTAGGGGGGCAGGAAGCAGCCTGCACAGAAACTGAGTGCCCCTTGGTATAACACCGTCACCCTTGGAGGAACTACGACAGCAGCACCAGCAACAACAGAAGGCCTCCGCTTCGACATTGCCTCTGCTGCAGCAGCAGCAGCGGCTGCCTGTATCCGGGAGGTCGAAGGCGTCAAGAGTTACAACAACACGCCACAGCACTCTGCATGCAGCAATACGCGAAGCGCGCAACGCGGAGGAGCTGTAAGTACACCCGGAGTCCCCTGCAGGGGAGCTGCCATCTTCCCAGCTCCTGGATTGGCTGTCCAAATGTGTCTGCTGAAGCCTACATGCCGCAGCGCAGCATATGGGTAGCACTCCTTCCTGTAGCAGCATCAAAGACACTGTGGGGTGCTGGCGAAGCAGCAGCAACAACAGTTTGGCCGCAGAGACCGTCAACCGCTCGTGCTTTGCTGGCATCAGCAGCAACAGCAGCAGCTGCTGCAGCGTTGCTCGGCTGCAGCACAGCTGACGCGCTAAGGCAGGGCTGTAAGTACAGCCAAGCAGCAAGGCCTGGAGAGCGGTGCCAGCCTCTGCAGGAGCCAGCCTCCTGATGAAGATTTCAGCAGCTTGTGGCAACAGCAGCAACTGCTGCCGCTGCGCCGCATCGTGGTTTGGCATGTGCGGAGGGAGAGTCTCGCAATCGGTGACGCATTGTTGAGACTGGCGCTGCAATAAGGTGAGACCTCCTTGCTGCTTCTCCTGCTTTTGCTGCGGAACTGCAAGCCTGCATGCTTCGTGCGCTGCTGCTTCGCGGATGCCCGTGGAGGCTGGCGCATCTTCGCCTTGCTCTGTAACAAACTTGCTGCCACAGCTGCTGCGTCTCCTTCCGATCCTTCTGGGGTGCTCGGGGTCGATGCTTGTGGGGTTGCCGCTACTACAGGCATTGCAGGTGCAGCCACTGCCCATCCCCCTGCAGCAGCCACAGCTGCTGCTAACAGGGCCTTCATATGCAGTGCTTGCAGAAGTAGAAAGCAAAGACGGCAGGGAGTCAGTCGGTTGTTTTTGGTGTTGCTGCTGCTGCCTTCGCGCAGGCTGCCGACCCTGCTCAAGCTTCTCCAAGAATTCCTTTGTGGGCAGTCCTGTCGAGGGCAGAAGGCCTTTCCCTCTGTCGATGCTGGAGCTCCTGCTGCTCGTGCTATACCGGCTGCTGTTGTCAAGCGTAGTGCAGCCGCGCCTCCCCGCTGACTCCGAAGGGCCTACTGCTGCTGCCACTGCCGTTTCCGTCGTCGCTTTTGGCTGGGGCAACATCAGCAGCGCTGCAGCCATTGAAAACGCCTCCAAGGGCGTATGCCTGCTGCTGCTGTTGCACTCTGCACCAGGTTTTAGAGCGTGCTGTTGCTGTGTGTAATTTGGCTGCAGCTGCCGCTTTTTCTGGTGCTGCTGCTGAAGCTGCTGTAACTCTTGGCCAGTAAACGCATATAAGAGCAGCAAAAACACCGTGTGGCCTCCGCAGCGTATCAGCTGTTCTGCTAGGTGCTGCTGCTGCTGCTGCTCTTGTTTCTTGACGGCAGCAAGTAGGAGGCGAACAACGTTTAATGCCATGCGACGCACGGCTGCAGGTAGAGCTCCCCCTTGCTGCAGCAGGGCAAGGGCGACCTCCAACCCCTCTGCAGCATATGCTGGAGCTGCTAACGCTGCAGCTGTGGGTGCTCCTGGTGCAAGCCTTTCACCGTTTCCAGACGATTCCACGGAAAGAGCACGGAAGCGCGCGTCCAACCCCTCGTTCTGCGGACAGGAGTCGCCGCGAGTGCTGCAGAAAGGAAAACTGCTGCTGCCGCTGCCACTGTGAGGATTACGAGCCAGCTGGAGGGCCAAAGGGTAGCACTGCAAAAGCCGCTGCCAGAGCAGCAACAGCCGCACCAGCGGCAGCGGCGCAGTGGTGGCCCTTCCCGAGTGTAGCAGCACCTGCTGCATTGCAGACTGAGCACAAGCAGCAGTCAGCAGACCCCATTCGTGTCACGCGCAGTCAATCCATGGCAGGAAATGGCAGAGCGAGTGGCAGCAGCACACGCATGAGAGGAAGCAGAGTTCGCAGCATCGGCAGAATCAGCAGCAGCAAAGGACAAACGAAGCGAGCACAGCGATCGCAAGTGCAGACCTACGTAGCACAAGGCCGAGGGGTCTCTGACTACAGCGGCTGCTGCCGCCTGCTGCAGCAGCAGCAGCTGCACACTGCCTCGCTGAAGCAGACTGCACTTCGCCCCTTCCTCCACGCGCGCCGCAGCATCGGAAGCGTGCGCTGCTTGCTCAAAGTGCTGGCTGTTTTCCTGGATGCTTTGAGCGCCTCTACACGCGCTTCGGTGGATGTCGCTGGTGCCTATGCTTGTAGAAGGAGCCAAAGGGTGCAAGGTGAGCACCTCCCAATTCCATTCCTCGCAACAGTCCCCGCGAAAGTTTCTGCCGCTGCATGGGGTTGCACCTTCCGTCAAAGCGCGCCTTCTTTGCATGCGCTGCAGCATCTTCAGCCGTCTTAGAAGCTGCTGCAGCGCTGCAGGCCGCAACTCAGGAGTATGGGTGCCACAAGCCGTAGGCACCAGCTCCTGCCGCTCCTGCGGATTGCTGCAAACGCCAGGAGGCAGCTGTAAAAATCGTTGATAATGTGGGAGAGCCTTTCGCTGCTGCTGCTGTTGCTGCTGATTGTGCTGTTGCTCCTGCTGCCGCTGTTGCATGTGTAGCAGCAAAAGGGCACGCCAATGTTCTTGCTGCAGCTCAACATACACCCCCCCGCAGAGGCCACGAAGCAGCCGTACGTCTCTCCACTGCGTCACCAGCAATGCAAGGACAGCTGAACGGTAGGTGCTGCTCTCGCTATTCAGCCCCTGCTGCTGCCGCAACGCGCTCTGCACCATTTCCGCAAAAAACCGCCAATTCAGCGGAGTGTCCCCGCAGTCATTATGTCGCCGCAGCTTTCCGGTACTGGTGCCGCTGCTGCAGCTACTGATGCACTCCCACCCTGAAAGTACACTTGCTCCCTGTGCTGCATCAGTGAACACGCTTCCCCGCAGTACAGAGCACAAAGCACTGCCAAGATCGTTGGTGCTGTTGGCGCGGTTGATTTCCGTGCTGCCGCTGCTGTGCTTGGACCTGAGCGTTTCGAAGAACGCGGCCTGTTGTAGCTGCATGAGGACTGACTGCGGGAGCACATGCAGGAGTTGCAATATCGTGTGCGCTATGCCACTTGTGCTACCGCCGCAGTCAGAATCTGAAGGTTCGCTTAGTAAGGCCAGCAAATTCACCAGCAGTGCTTCTTCCGTCTGACACTCGTGCTGCTGCTCGCTGGAATGGGCAAACAAGCTGGTATTACCGGCAGCAGCTACTACTCCAGCAAAGCCCTCAATCACAGACTCAGCCTCGGCAACTGTTACTTCTGTGTCGTCTTCTATGAGCATCCTTGACGGCTGTTGTTGCTGCTGCTCGACCACGCCTTCGGGGACTTCTGACCATCCGTCCCCGTCCTCGTCGTGCTGCCGAGCTGGCAGCGGCAGCAGCAGCAACAGCCGCAGCAGCACTGGCAGCAACAGGCCGGCGCGCAGAATAGCCGGAATAATAATTTGGAGTCTGATGGGTGCAGGAGAGTGGAGTAACAGCAACTGTAGCAGCAGCAGCGCCTACAGACAACGCAGAGCATCAGAACGCGCACGGAAAAAAGCCATCAGGTGTCCAAATACGCCGAAAATCGCAGCGCGGGTACTGCTTCCAGTGCGCTTTTCCCCGTTGCATACACACACCCCGTATGCAGGAGCAGCACGCATGAGACTGAGAATGGCAAGAAGAATGGCAGCAAAGAGCATCAACAAAAAGCAGCAACAAAAATCAGAAACAAAAAGCAGCAGCAAAGAGCATCAACAAAAAGCAGCAGCAAAGAGCATCAACAAAAAGCAGCAAAAAAAAGCAGCAGCATACATACCCTCAGTCTGCAAGCTCTAGTAGAGGACTGCGTCAGATCTACCAAAAGTCCGAGAGTACTGCTGCTGCTGCACACCGAGAGACTCCGCAGCAGCAACGGAATGGGGTTGTGCTGCTTCTCTCCCAAGCACCAGCAGCACACCTGCAGAAGACTGGCGACAACATCCCCCTCCGCTGCAGCCACAAGCTTCTGTAGCGACACACAAGCCTGGACCCCCGGTGCAGCTGCTGCTGCTACTGCTGCTTCATCAGAGGCAGTATTAGCGTGAAAGAACACGCTGCGTGCTTCAGCTCGGATGGGAGGCGCAGATAACCCGTAATTCTCCGCTGACTGCGCTGCTGCTGAGATGCGCGGTACTGCTGGTGCTGACATGCGCTGCTCCTCCTTCGCAGCGCGACCGCTGAAGGCGGGCTGGGGAACGCTCTGGTCACTGCTGTTGCTGCTGCTGTCAGTATGCTGTTCAGTAGCTGCTTCAACTGGAGAGGGTGCACTTACATCCCAGCAGGGAAGGCGCACAGACTGCGCGAAGCGCGTAATTTCCCCTGTTTCTGACACCGCTGCTATTGCGTTGCTGTTTTCACCAGCATGCACCGGAATGTAGCAGGCCGCAGACGCACATTCCGCTTTCTGCAACACGAACTTCTCCCCCAGCGGGGCATCTTGCTGTGTCTGCATCTGCTGACAAAAATCTATCATTTCGTGTAGCAAATCTCGGGTTATCCAGCGGTCTCGCCACACAGCGCATATCGCATGCAGCTGCATAAGTTGGTGCTTCTCGCTCTTGGTGGCCTTGAACTGCTGCTGCATCTGTTTCTGCTCCTCCAGGTGAAGAGGCACTTGCCAGCCGAGGCGCAACAGGAAAACAGCCATTGCTTTTGTCAGAGCAAGCTGCTGCAGATACACCCGGACGGCTGTAGAACAGGGATGCTGCTCAAAGTGACCATGGGGAGACGCTGCTGCAGCCGCTGCCTCTACTGCTGGTGCTGCAGCAGCAGCTGCTTCTGTTGCTGCTAGAACTACAGGCGATCTAAGCACGCAGCGCATGCGGCATGCGCACTTCAGCAGCTGCTGCAGCAGTGGGAGCAGCGGAGAGGCCTTATCAGGAGCATGCACGAGGTGCTGCAAGGACCACAGCAGCACCAAGCACCACAGCAAAAAGATACTGCAGTGAGAGCAGCAGCAGATTCATCAACATTAGGTGGAGGCGGCCTTCCCTGCTGCCGCCTCTGGTCTTCCCCTTCAGCACCCACTGCTACCGCTGCAACGGGCAAAGAATTAGAATCGTTGAATTCTTACACTTAGAAGCTTTTGAGACTTGAGCAGCAGCAGGGCCACCTGCAGCAGTAGCAGAGTGCTTTTTTGCCACTCCTCAACTGCAGCAGCAGCAGCAGCTGCTGCTTCTTCTTCTTCCGATGCTTCCCAAGATTGTCCATCTGCTGAACTCGCCTGATCTGAGAGAGCTTGCATGCCAAAAGGATCGACACCGCTGCAGGGTGCCATGCGGCTGCACACCTGCAGAATCGGCTGCTGCTTGAGAATCTGCAGCTCAAGCGCCTTCAACAAGGCATCCACCAACTGGGGACCGTCCTCTGCTAGCCATTCTCCTACCCACAAAAGGCTTTCCACACACCTCACGTCCGACCTGCAGCATGACGCAGGAGCAGCTTGCCGTTGCACATTCAAACGCACAGCATATAACTTGCAGAATCGCTTCTTCAAAACGGCCAGAAACAACACTTTCAAGAGTCCTTACTGCAGCAAAAAGACGAAGCATACCAATTGCACTGTCGAGTTTCCCCAAAGTAGCGCAACAAGGACGTTGCCACACAGCGCCATAGGCGCTGCCGCTGTTCCAGAGCATCTTCTTCTTCAGCCTGCCGCTGGCATGATAGCAGCTGTAGCGAGGCTTGCAGTTTCCGTTCCTCGGAAGACAAGGAGGCCCCCATAAGGCTTCGTTGCGTTCTGTTGAGATCCTGATGCCGAGGCTGCTGCCCTTGCAAAAAAGTCGTATCGCCTGTTGGTGCAACTTTTGCTTTTGGCGCAAAGCTGGTGCAAACGGTATCTATCTTTCGGGGGTCTCCATGAACCGATGCTATGGAGCTCTTGAGCACCAGCTCGCTGTGCGCCTCTATGCGGCAGGAGCTTCACATGCAGAAGCAGTCCCTGCTAGAGCGTTGCACAGACGTATCGACTGCTTGCTTAATGTTCGCGTAGGGGTGCCATTTTGGTGCTGGGATCGCTGCACACTGCTGGTTCGTGGTGTCGGATGCAGCAGCGGCAAAGAGTACCGCTGTGTTGCATGCCACTCCTGCACGCCTCTCACTGTCTTCTAGTCAGGATAGCGGATGCCTGCCCACAGCTCTGATATGCAGCCCTTCTTTGCACATTGTATGTCCTTGCGGGTACTGCTCCTCCGATGATGTGCTCCCCTCAGTCAGTGGTTGGTGCGAGTATTGGTACAAAAACTGCCCTGTCTTAAAGGAAACAGACGGAAATCCCTACTATAATTCGTCTTAGCAGGATCCTAATGGGGACTAACCATCTGGCGCCTGGAATTTGTTGCGACAGTCTGTCGCTGCTTGCGCTGCGGTGCTCTTCTCCCGAGAGCACACCGGCAGCGCAAGCAGCGGGCAGGGGCACGAGAGCTTCCAGAACACCGCTCAGCCGCACACAGACAGGTACATTGCACGATTAAAAATGCGTGGAGTTGAAAGTTAATAAATAGTTTTGAATGCACATGCGTCTGCAGCTTTATTCTAGGCGATCACACTGTGCTAGAGAAACGCCGCAGCCGACAACGCGTCTTCATGGAATCCCCTGCTGCTCCCATTTGGTCTTTTCTAAGCTTTAATCTGCTGCGATCGTATTTCTGGGTGCTTATTTATTGTTTATTAGCTTCATCGGGGCAGAGAGCCGCAGCTGCGCTGTGGTGCTGAGACTGGCTGCTTGCCTCCTGCAATCACCACTTGTGCGTTCCGCATGGGGGGAGGCGGGGGGCTTTTGCAGCTAAAGTCAGATGGACGAAGCGGTGCCAGGATTGTGAGGCATAGAGGGCTAAACGGTCGCCTGAAGCCGTACCTGATGAGGCTACGGCGGCATACGAGTGTTGCGCCTTTGCTGGCCGTGTAGGCCCTCCCTTCATCTTCATGAAACTCGCTCCTTCGGCAGAAGAATTTTTCTCTAAACACAAGGTGTCTTCTCCCCATTCTGAGGCAGCAGCCCTTAGCACCTCCATGGTTGTGCGCTCAACAGGAGCAAACTGTGGTTACGGCCCTACGTATCTGTGGCTGCATGGTTCGTTCTTCCGTGCTCTGTTCAGCACCTCGTACAGGCGTAGTGGAGCTAATTTCGCTGCTTCTGGCTTTTAATGAATCGCCCTTCGTCTCATTCTGTGGCCACGCTCATGCAGACTGGACACTACGCGCAACGATTCCTGGCTTTTTGTGGATCTCTCTCTTTAAAATTACTGTTGACAGCTCTGACGCGAATTAAACGTGCCTTAGGGATCTACCAGCCGCAGTTACAGAGCGTTAAACGAGTCAACTCGCTTTTTTTCAATATCACAGATGCGTAGAGTGCTGTGTTTTAGCTTGATTCTCAAAAAATCTGCGCGTTGTTGGTGCTGCCTTTGCTTCATCCCACAGCTTCTGATGGGCTACAACGGTGCCGAAATGAAGGGCAAATGGAGAGGCGTGTACATTCTAAGCTGAGTATTAGAGTGCTTGGTGCTCTGCTAGGCTACAAATAAGACTCGATGGAGTGGAGTACATGTATGTGCATTTGTGTGTCCTTAGGTGTAGGTATATGTACGTATGCCAGATATCTGGCATTGCTACCTGTTTTCCTTTGCTCTTGGTGGAAAGATTCTAGCAGCTCTATGATATGCACCGTTACAGGCAGCATCTCAACTAGGTCCATGCACTTTTCTTGCACGCAGCTAGAAAATTTTGCAGCTAGATTCAAAACCAATCCTGGATCTGGGGCTGCATCTGCTGGACTAGAGGAAGGTGCTTTCTTTTGTAGCTGTTTCTGCTGCAGCAGCAGCATTCCTCCAGAGCCTAGGTAGACTCTTCTTTCTACAAAGGGGCCGTGCAACTACCGCTTGGTTTGCTGCATGCGGTGTCGAATTACGTGGACATGCTGCATTTGTTGCTCTTGCCGTGCCGTTACAGGACACACGTGTAGAGTGATATGCTGCCGCTGCTCTTCCGTTGATGATGATACCTTGGATGCCTCCATTATCTGCTGCTGTGCGAATTTAATGCGACGATGCTGAGCCCTTAAGCCGTTTCTCGCAGACTCCATAGGTGGACTACCCTTTGGCGGCTGCTGAGTGGGTGTGGGCTGCCTTTGGTGTTTTTGAGGTAGAGCGCGTATAGGTCGTGGTGGCACTAGTATGGATGCAGGCGTTCCTTGCAGTGGCGGAGGTTTGGTAGATCTGAGCTCGAGAGACTGTTGGCCGGCAGCGCCACTGGCTTCTTGGTGCTGCTGCCGTGCCTCGTATGCAAGCGTGGGGAGGGGCCGCTGTCTTTCTGGCGTCTGATGCAGCTGCAGTATTGGTCCATTTTGTGGCAGAATCTGCTGCTGCTGCAGAGAAGGTTGCTTCCTTACCACTACTGCTGGTGCCTTGGAGAGCTGCGCTTCACGTGACGCTCGACTGCGGCGGACGCCCACAATTAGGTGGATTTGCTGTTGCTGCCGCTGCTCTTTCTGCTGCGCCCGCTGCTTAGGATGCATTTCTTGCTGCAAGCGTTGCAGTTGCTGCTCAAATTGTTGCAGTGTCTCCTGTAGTTTTGGCTGCTGCTCGTAGTATTCCTTTCCTCCGAGTTCGGTCCGGCTGAATTCTCCTTTGGCACCTTTTGTAATATCGCCTGTTGTGGAGACAGCAGCTCCTGCTGCTGCCTCGTCCCGGGCAGCCGATAAGACCAAATCTGTCCTGCCGCGACCAGCGAGCAGCTGCGTCTTGCTGGCAGCAGTAGGTGATATCTCTCGTTTCAGATACCCAGATGAGATAGGGCACTTTCCTCTGCGAGATTCATGGATATGTCCTTGTTGCTGTTTCTGCTGTAGCAGTGCTCTATCGCTACAAGCACCGTAAGAGTCGCAGGGCTCCATGGGATGCTGCGGTGGCTCGTCTAGATCGCGAAACTGTTGCTGCTGCATTTGCGGCTGTCTTTGATCCTGTTCTATTGCTCGGTTTGTGATGGACTCACTGCATCCAACTTGGACTGACTGTGTTGTCCTACAACGCTCTAGTCCCCCACAGTTCTGCAGCCACCCGTGATACGTCAACTCTGGCTGCGGCTGCTGCAATCGTAGTTGCAGCAGCGCGGCTATGCGCTGTTCTTGCAGGTCTCTCAACCTGTCTAGATATGTGCTCGTACTTTTTTTATACTCTTGCTCACAACGCTGTGCGGCGTCTCCTCCGTGCAGCCTCCGCAGCTGTAACAGCAGCGGGGTTGAGTTCTCATCATTTGAGATGGAACGGCGAGGCAGCAGGTTCTGCGTTTTGATTAGACTGTAGCGGTTGTCAGCTGTGCTGCATAAATGTGCAGAATCTAGCGGAAGCGGCAGCGGAGGCCCCTGCCTGGTACTGCCCTCAGATGCAGCCAAGAAAATTTGTTGAGTGTCACTGCGGTAATCAGCCAGAGATTGCTGCTGTCGTAAGTGTCGTTGATTTGGGGAAAACGATTCGCGCGTGCAAGGCTCGTGGAAGGAAGTCGCTGTTTCCTCGCCTTCCAATCCAGCGTCCTTGACTTTCTGCGAGAGGGAGAGGCGCGTCGATGAGCTTTCCGCTGCTACTTTTAAAATCGCTGCTGCTGTTGCTGTGGGGCCTGTTGGTCCCAGCATATCTGCTTCTTTTTCTGTCGTATCAGAAAGCTGTGCTCTTTTTGCCTCGTCAACCCGTGGCTCCAATCCTTCAGCTTGGACTGTGTGAGTCTGCGAGTCGGTGGCAGAGAGCCCTCCGCAAGCGCCTTCCGACAAGATGATGGACCCTATGGAAACGCCACACGGCCGTGCCGAAGAAGCAGAAGCTTTAGGAGAGCTGTCAGGCTTTAGAGCAGTGTTACAAGCACACTCAACTGCTGCGGATTTAACAGCCCCCTTCTGCAGTTGATGCTGGGGTCCTGCCGATCTTAGACATGCAGGCGAGCGTTTGACACTTCCACAGCGAGATCTATATCGTGATCCTAGTGGCTGAGTTCGAGGCTGCTGCAACTGCGCTTGCAACCGCTTTTGTTGCTCGTGTAGTTGCCGTCTCAGTTGCCGGTTCTGCATCACCAACATTTGTAATCTTTGATCGTGCTTCAGCTGGCGGTGCTGGTACTGCTCTTGGTGCAGCTGTTGCTGCAGCTGCCTGCGCATATGTTGGCTCTTGCTTTCCTGCCGATGTCGCACAGGCAACTCCATTTCTGGTTGCTGATGCGGATGCAGCTGTAGATGCCTATGCTTTTCTTGTTGCTGCTGCTGGCGTTGTTGCGTGTTAAAATCATGATCTGACTGGTGTCCTGGCAGAACTCCCTCTTGATGCTGAACCTTTTCACACTGGTGGCTTGGGTTTGGTGTTCCCGATGCTTGAGACCCCTCCTTAAAGCTGCAGGGGGTGCAGCAAATCTGTTGTTGTTGCTCCTGCGGCTCTGGTGGTGCTTCACCACGAGGAGGCACCACCAAGGCCCGATGTTTTGCTGCTTCTTCGGTGTTTCCTTGTTTGAGTGGGTCTCCTTGATGCAAGTCATTTTGTACGTCTCGCTGGCATTCCCTTTCGTTTGTGCTTGAGTCCTGAATACTAGATGCGTCTTCTACTACTGCTTTAGCGGGCGCTTCTTGGGCTCTTCTCCCCGTGGTCAGCGACAATGCTTGCTGACGGGAATGCCGGTGCTGTTGCTGCCGCAGACTGTGCTCCTGCAACTTCTGTAGCACCTCTTGTTCATGATGTGTGGCCAAGCCCCCTTTCCAGGTTTGCCTCACGCGGACGACTGAATGTCTTCCGCCGTTATGACCAGTGGATGTACGGCTCATGATCTCATTTTGCTGCTGCTGTTGGTGCAACAACCGCTGCTGCTGCTCATGCAGTTGCTGCTTCAGGAGGCGCATCTCCTTCATCTGCTTAGCCCTTCCATAGAGCCTGCGCGCAGGGAAGCACATTGGCAGCATCAGCGGAGCAAACTGCAGCAGCAGTAGCAAGCGATAAGCACCACTTCCAGAAATCTGATAGAGTCAAGAGTGAGCAGGTGCTGGGTTGTGTGCAAAGTAGCTGCCCCTGCGGCCGCACATTCAGCTCACCGTGCCGAGATGGCTGCTACTGTTGCCGCCGGAAGCTTTGCTGCAGTGTGTAGAGGCTGCTGACGCGCTGTAACTGTGGCTGTCGCTGCTGCAATAGCAGTGTTACTGTTCCATGGGGGTTGCAACTGGGATTGCAATTGCATCTGCTGCTTTTGAAGCTGTTGCAACTGAGCCCTCATCGTGGCAAGGGTTTCTTCATATTTCTCCTGTCGCTTCTTGTGGAGCACATCAGCGCAGACTGTATCCCGTTGCCCTATCCTTCCAGAAACCCGCTGTATGTGCTGTGGTTGCTGTTGCGGGTGCTGCTGCTGTTGCTGCTGCGCTTTTAGAAACCCTTCGGGAAGGGTTGCTTCAGCTTTAGAAGCAACAGCGGCAACTCCTTGATCTCTCGTCCTTGCAGATACGGGACGCTGCTGCCTTGTAAGCGACGCCAGTGTGGTGTTCTGCTCGACTGCTAAAATCGTGCACCCACTACTGCTGCCAGTGCCGCTGCTGCCAGCAGTCCGCCGAGGAGTAGGTACAGATTGGTATCGGCGGCTACGCTTTTTGCAACGGTAACTCAGGGCAGTCTCCGAATCAGCGCCTAATGACCGCGGCAGTAGCCGCCTGAGCTGCTGGGATCGCACATCAGCATCTGCTGCCTTTATTATGGTGGCATGCGACGGCAGTTGGGAAACATCACCTCGCCATGTGGTAGCTGCTCCTTGGGTTGCCTTTGAGGTTGATGCGCCTGCAAGATCTGGGGCACCATCAATTGCTTTCTTCACTACTTTTGGGGTACTAGGTGTCGCAGTGCAATAGCCATTTATCCATTTGCTCTGCTCAGGGTTCGCGGTGGAGGGGGTAGCAGAAGAAGCAGCTGCTGCTTTGCGGCTGCACCCCTTTCCTGCCTTGCGAGGGGCTTTTTGAGGGCCTTCTGGTGTCGCATGACGTTGCTGCTGGTGATGCTCCGACTTGCCTCTCCATTGTTGGTGCTGCTTGTGCTGCCGGCGCTGGTTCTGGCATCGTGCTGCATTCATGCTTAAAGGTGAACATGCCGGGAGACTGCGCTGCTGAGCAGCAGCCTCTCGACTTCCATCGCTCGTAGCTTCCTCTGTAGGGGGACCTGCGCATGCACTCTCGGGTGCTGCGTGCCGGATAATGCGCGCACTGTGTCCACTATAGTAAGAATTGCCTGCACGCTGTAGACGGCGACTCTTCAACACAAGCCCCTTTGAGCGGATAGTGACCTTTGGGTGTTCCTGCATCTCTGGAGGGAGCTGCTGCACCAGCGCCTTCCGCACTTGCGTAATTGCAGCCAGGGCTTCCTGCAGCAGCATTTGCTCTGCAGGTGCATCTGAAACAGCACAGCGACAATCGATGAAGAGGTACAAGTAAATTACGGACTCTCAGCAGCCTGTGGAGCTCCTCTTGAGGGTTTCCAAGCGTCCCCCCCGAGCAAGGGGTCGCTTCAGCGCCATCAGTTAATAACTGCACTGGCTGGTGGACTGCATTAATTTACTAATGGTGACTACCCAACCTAGCTAGCTGCGTCATAGCGGTATAACGTCCAGTATGCGGGTGTGTGTGCAAGCACAGAAAGTTCCTATGTGTGGCCATCGATATGATTGGCCAATTAGGGGACACGCTAGAAACGCAGTAGAAGTACTGCCAAAAACGTAGTTTTTGGCGAATAGTTTGTAGAGGTGATTTTCTTCTGCTTCTTGTTTTCCCTATGCAAGCTCACGCGTGGCATCAGGGACTGACGCCAGACCTAATGAACTCTGGGTACAGGTTGGCTTGGGCTGTTGCTGAACTGACAGACTGCAGACTTGAAGGCGACTCTGCGGTGCGGCACCCTCAAGAGACTCCCCCCGATGCTGCAACGCGTTGCTGCTGCTCCCGCTGCTGCTGTCGTAGCCTTGAGAGCTCTTCGCTTGCACACCTGATGGACCTGCAAAGCAGGAAAGCCGAGAACCGTGGCGTTGCTCTCATAGCTGTGCAGTATTAAAGCGCAAGTGCTGTGTTGCCCTGCCTACCGTGTGTGCTGCTCAAACGGCAGCACCAGCAGCAGCCTCACCCGACGTCTGTATTGACAGCAGCAGCAGGAACAGCAGCCAGCGTTCACTGGTGCTCACGTTTCGCAGCATGGCGCTGGAGCCGCTGCAGTAGCGACACCCAACAGGGCAGAGTGTGGATAGACCTCTTTAAGAGCCCTGATGTTTCTGAAGTTCCGACGTCTGCAGTTGCAACACTCAGTCCTTGCCGTGCTGACACGTCCGTAGAAGGAGGCTGAGAAGTGAGGTGTGCTGAATGGGGGTTCACCGAATCATCGTCAAGGTGGGCTGCTCCTGACGTTGTTGCTGCTCTTATCTTCGATTCTTTTATGCATTCTTCAGCCACTCGACGGCTTGCGTAAGCTGCTCCACCAGATGCCATTAACAACGTGCTTGATCTCAATGCGACAGAACCCTCATCGATTCTTGGCAGAAGCCAGACTCCCGACCGCTTTTCTTTGGGTTTGGGCACCCTCTGCGCCGCTGAGGAGAATGCTCTCTTGGCTACCGCTGCTTCAGGAGGCAGAGACGTCGCCATTTCAGCTGGCATTCGAAAATTGGTGCCTGTTTGGACACCTTTGCGGTGCTCTCTACGGCCTTGTTGCAACAGTGCTTTCGACGCTGTGGCGGCCTGGAGGGGGCTTTTCCAGGAGCCCCCAGGCTTTCCGTCTGTGCAAATGCCATCATTTGGCCCTTTCACATCCTCCTTTCGCGTCTGGAGGGGACAGTACTGGAGAAAAAGAGGCGCATCTTGCTGCGGAACCACCCCTCTTACGGCTGCGCAGTTTGCTGTCGCTGTTTTCGGCCGCCTTTCCGCCGGAGCTGCTCTCCTCCTCGTTTCTGCAATAGGTGTTCTAACGTGCATCGCTGCTGCCGACACTGCATACGATGCGACAGCTAATCTGCAGACTGGAATACTGCAGGGGGCAGGGCCTGCCTCCTCGCCGGCAGCGACGGGGCACTTAGGTGACTTGGACGCAGAGCGATTCCCCGCAAGTGTTGCTGCTGCACATGATGCTGCTGCATGTGAATCGGCAGGAGCAAAGGCGTCGAACAAACCACTCTGGTCGCCGACTCCCCCTCTTTGAGGGATGCAGTCTGGGAGCATCTCTCCAGTGTTACTGCTTTCGGAAAGCGGGACGCTTTTACCGCAGCAAATGGGAAAAAGCAACACCGCTCTGCTACTGCGTGGCGGCCGGTAACTGCATGCTGCTAGCGTTGGTATTGCAGCTGGCACTAAGGGGGCAATGGGTGTGTTTGCATTGACCCCTACTGCTGCAGTCTGCACGCCGACTACTCTAGCTGCCGGGTTCACCAGTGGGGTAGCTTCTGTGACGATTGTGAAGGCCGCTGCTGCATCTACCCCTACAACGGCGGATTTCGCTTTTCCCGCCGCTTCTTCTAGTGCTTCACCATCTGATACTGTTGGAGTGCCATGGTGCCCCTGTAGTCCGTGCAGGCAATGGCATGCAGTGGAGCGCAGCTCATCGTATTCCTGTGGCTCCACTGTGGCTGCAGGTCGATGCACAGCGGTGTGTGTTTCCGTCGCTGTGACTCCTGATGCTGCAGGTGTTGGTGCTGCAGCTTCTGCTGGCACCGGTGCCGTCGGTGCTGCGGCTGCTGTCCCTCCTGATGAAATTTGTGCTTGCGCAGTTGCTGCTGATGTTGTTTGCGTGGTTGGTGCTGTTGAGGACGTTGCTGCGAGTGCCGCTGCAGTCGTTCCGCTTGTTATCTGTATAGTTGAAGGGGTTGATGCCGCTGTTGCCGCAAGCGCGCTTGTTCCCGATGTTGATTGCAGCGCCGATGTCACTATGTTTGAAGCTGTTTCTGGTGATCCAGCTGCTGCAGTCGTCAACAATGCGGCATTTCCCAGGGGTCCTTGCGTAGGATGGCGCTCTTGAGCAAGCGGCCCGCAAGCGGCGCTGCAGCTATTCGTGTTGCTGCATGGCGAAATGCTCCTTCGGCTGCTGTCGCGACAACTAAATGGGTCTGTGCGATCTCTTAGGCTCAATGGGATGAACTCGGATTCATCCTGGATAGCAGACGGGCTTTGGTGCCTTTCGGGTCGGGATGCCTGAACAGGGGAGACTGGAGCTTCGTTACGGCTTCTTTTCCGGTGGCTGCTGCTGCGCAGTAGCACCTGCTGCAGCAGGAGCACCTTCTGCGGCGGAAGCCTCCTTGGAGGCCTCCCTGTATCGCGAAGTTGCAGCAGGTGTCTCCCGAGAGAGAACTCAGATGGCAGACGGGGTAGGACCCGAGGACTCCCTGTGTACATACAGACGGCCATCTGAGGGGTGCCCTGCTGCAGTGACGGCGCCGATAGCGATGCAGCACTCATCGCCCCTGCCAGGCGTGGAGCTGCCTTCAAGGCTTCTGCTTCTGGTTCTGGCATTCAACAACACCTCAGAGTGCCTCAGCAGCTACAATCGCTGTTGCTGCTGCATTATGCCCCTTCCCGCCCTCTCAACCCTCCAGTTGGGAGGCTATTTTCAAATTTTTATCATGCCATAATGTTGGAGGCGGTCAGACAAGCCGCAATAGCAACAGTGGGCTGTTACGGCCCTGCCGCCCTTCCGATGCTTGTGCGTTTACAGACCTCTTCTGAATATTTGTTAAGGCGGATCACAAGAGGGGCAAAACTCTGGGAAGCTTTTGGGGAGACGGTGTGGTGAGACTTGAGTGTTGCTAGGAAAAAAGGGGGAGGTGACCCAGGCGGCGGGCCGGGCGCGGAGAAGCAATGGCTAAAGAGCAAAACTTTCGGCCCTCTAATATAGTTGCTTCATATTTTTGCTCTTTAGAACCTAAAGCCAAATCCATAGTTTTGCCGTATCAGATCTGGTCTGTAATGAAAGGAAAGCATCGTGTATTGAGGGGAACGGTAAGGCCACTGGGGCACCCCGCGTGTTGCCGGAGGCACCCGAGTTCTCCCTCACCCCGCCTTACTGCTCCTACAAGCCTCTCTCTGTTGATTTTGCTTTCTTCAACGCTTCTTAATTGTTTGTGGATGTCGCGCAAGGGGTAGCGTAACAAGACAAGCAGCAGAAAGGTGGTAGAGGCATTGGGGTGACTTCGGCGTACACGGCACCCGAAGGCGCTCACAGACCTTCTGTAGAGAGTCCGAAGCAAGAAGCTGAAAAACAAAGAGGAAGAAAGCAAGAGTAGCAAGCACGCTCTTGAACGACCAGGCAGCCTTCACGCAAGCGAACGAAAAGGAAATACGTGATAGGGCACACTGACGGGCCGCATCAGGTGGCAACCAGATACTGGAGCCATATGTTGGTAGAAACCAGTAGAAAAATTACATCAACTTCAGTACTAGGAGACAAGAGACGCGAGACACCGCTACACCCCAAAACATGAAGTCCAATGCCCTGAGACAATGCGCCATGGGAAAAAGCTGGAAACTGCCAAACAGGACACTGCTGGGCGTCAGCCAGAAAAATAACGACAGAGTTGCAAATCAGCACAATAAGGAGCATACAGTAGGGGGAAGGCATGGAAACGGGGGCAAAGTTAAAAGGTGTACGCCACCTCTCGGGAGCGGCAGCGAGCAGCTGACTCTGTTTTGTTGGTAACGCCCCGGGTCTCTGTTTGGTATTTCCATAGTTTAGAAGTTTGCTACTTCTTGGAATTTGCTGCCACGCGGATTTGAATCAGTGCTCGTCCGCTGCGCGAGCCAGTGTTTGGATGGCTAGTCGCGAGTTTACTTTCCGTCTTCCTCAAGGCATTAGGTGGCCATTTGCCAGCTGCAGCTGTACTGCAAGTGCGGAAGGTTCTGAAATATTCTAAGAGTGGGACTCTCCGAAAGCGCATCTGGTAACTGTGAACCAAGCGAAGCGCACACCCATCTCTGCACCGTCGCAGAGGCAGCGCCCCTCTGGCTGTGATTTAGAAATCCAAACGTGTCGAAGCTGTAAACTTTGAATGGATGCTTTATATACCCCATGACAGACGTCGTACAGGGCTGCATGTAGGCAGAGCTTTCCGTCCAGGTCTGCGGGTCCAGACCGTTAGACTGCACAGACACTCAAATGCTAGCGGATGGCACTATTCATGAAAATGTAGTGATGCTGTGCCAGCAGTAGCTCCAAGCCCCACGCCGCCTCCGCAGAGCAGGCTATGCTTGATATCTAGCCTCAAAAAGAACACTGCGAAGGCGTGAGCTGGGGAACATCAAGAGGCAAAGGCTCTTCCCGAAGAGCGGGAAGCGGTCTGCATCCACTATGCTAGAGCAGTTCCGCTTTGTATACTCCAAGCAAACAAAAACAAGCCGGTGAATCATTGTCCCCTGAACCGCACTTGGTAGATACTAAGAGGCTCAGAAGACTGTGAGTAACAAACTGTCCAAATCGTGAGCACAAGGGATAGGATATGCGTGAATATGGGGCGCATGCTTTCGAGCACGCATCCATTCGAACACAGGCGTAAGGAATGTGGGATCCAACTAGACATTCGCGCGACTCTACATACAGCTAAAACAAAGGGACAGAGAAAAAGCGAGCATCCGCGCCGACTGCGAATAACATACGCAATCTAGCGCTAGTCGCTGAAGTCGCGCCTATCATTAGTCCGATGCAACCTGATAAAGCAGCACAAGATGTCTGCTTAAATCTCTGCATTTCTCGGCGGCCTGTGCAAGTTCAATCTTAAGGTGATGCCAGGGACTGGGCGGGGCATGACGGAGCCTTGCAGTGCCCGTAGAAGATGCACAGTGAACTGCTCTTCGGTTCGCTGACAATACATACGCGGATTTGGCTCATCTCGGAGGGTTGTTCCTTATTACTTTGCTTTGTGAATCTAGGGAACTCATGACCCATTCAGTACCATTAAAGCAGGCAAATCGTGATATGAGATAAAAGTTATCTTGGAAGGGCGAAGGGTAAGAGGAGATTTAAGAAGTTGATTCTTGAATCGGGGATGTTTCAAGTCATTTACCTTCTTCTACTCCTCCACTGAATGTTTCTTACCGCGACAACAACAAATTTACCTTACCACCGAACACGTAAATAGATACAAATTACACTAGGTAGCGCTCTCTGCATATAAACATTGGCTGCTTTGAGCCTTATTGCGCTAGGTGTCAAGGGCAACCATGCACAAGCGGCACCAGTCACATCCAAGGTTCTTCGACTTTCTATCCACGGTTAGCTTATTATACCAGTCGTGAAAGTGAACGGCATGAGTATGAAACTATTACACCGCCTAATTTCTTTATTGGGATCCGCAGTAGGAGGAGAGGAACATATGTAGCAACGAGGCTCAAAAATTTTACACCTCAAGGCTAGATTGTACGGAGATGGACCAAATTCTCATGCCATCATGCTCCACACAGCCGTCGCAGACGATGAAGGCATCTGGGGCAGCCTGCATTTACACTAAAGCGAGCACTCGAGTATGTAAAGATGCAGGTCGCCACGCCAAACAACGGGCTATGTAGCATCACCGACAGCGGCCCAAGGCTTTCCGAGTAAAGCATACCCTTCACTTTCGCATGTCGCTGTGCTCCTATTATTGCCACTACTACGCAAGTATGTAGCAGTAGCAGCCCATACGGGATGGCTTCCTGGCATGTTTGGCATGCAGTGTGCTCCCTGTTCCCTCCACCCCATGATTCACGAAAATACTCGAACCTTCAAGCACGAAGCATAGCTCTGTTGTCAACATCAGAAGTGTCAGTATTGATTTGTTAATGCTGCCCCCGAGGAACAGCTCAGTCTCTTCAGCTGTTACTTCCCTTAGCCCAAAGCGGTGGCACTACCAGAAAAGGAGTAGGGCTTGTATAGAATAAGCTACACTTAGCCACTTTCTACTACACTAGCTTTTCCTAAAAGAACTAGTAAAAATCGATTGCTTGGATTGTCTGTTCGTGTACAATTACTCCCCAGAGCACCAAGCGGAGAAGGTATTGAGCATGCAAGCCGTCAGAGTGGCTCAGCAGCTAGTTCTTCAAGGGAAAGTTCAGTTGCTCTTTCCGCCGAGGAGAGTGGATATTTTCAAGGGGTAATCCATGGAGGCGCCAGAGAATGAAGAGTGGGCTATATCCAGGCTAGCCACTGGCTGGTCGTCTAGTGCACCGTATTAAGCTCACTCCTGGGTCATCCTCAAGTTAGGTCCGCGTTATGGAAGGCCACTACTGAGAGGAGACTGCGGGCCAGGCAGAAGATTTGTTGAATAAGGCAAAGTGCACAAATTATCCAACGTCGTTGGGCATAACCCGGTGTTAGTACCGGAAAAGGTCGGAAGGTGGCACACATGCGTTAACTCTAAGCTTCTGAACAAGAGCACTGAGAAGCAGAAAAATCCTGATACCTCATGCTGGAGAACTGCTTTTAAAATTTCGGATCAGCAACCTACTCGGCATTTAACTTTGTAGACGGTTTCCTACAAAGTCCCTATTCACCCGAATGGCAAGCTTGAAACCGCGCTCCACATTCACACTCGCGAGCAGCGGTAATCTATATGCCGCTTGAACCTATTAATGTCTACTTTGGGGTTTCGTGCCGAATGAAGCAGGGGGCGATGGCCAACACGTCGACAGCATGAGAATATTTAGCTCAAACGTTTAAGAGTATCTGCAGCAGATAGTATGTGCACTCTAGCTGTTGCGGGTCAAGCATCGGCATATGAAGCCATATGAGTGAATTCAGGACCAAATATATTCCTAGGGTCCCGTGCTTCGCCTGAAGAAAGTGAGCCAGATCTAGAAAGTTGAAGCAGTCAAGGTGTGGCCTTTATCGTTACACACGCGCAACGACGCTGTCAAATTGTGTGGGCTTGCATTCAATTGCCGAAATTTCAGTCCTACGGTTGCTGAGATCTCGGCCTCTTTGACCGAGTTACTCAAGAAATTGCAGCCTCTAACCTGACCAGAGCAATAATTGCCGCACGAAGGTCACTCGCCGGCCACTTCGAGCTCCTACAGTCCTAGCACTGTCCAATTGTAAGCTTTATTTCTTCCTAATAATAGATGCTTGTGACGTTTTAGGGGGTGTTACTGTTTTCCGACAGGCTACGGGCTCTTCCGCACATTAGGTTATTGCTGCTCCTTTTCATTGCTGCCCCGGAGCCGAGCAGGATTACCCAGTACGGGGAGAGGCAATCTATGAGACTGCGATGGGTTAAAAGTTACCGGCTCTATTTATATGGCTTTCACTTTAGCCCCGAAACAGACTATTAGTCTTAAGATGTACGTTCCAAAGAGCTTTCGGGACTTTGATAATATTTGAGTTGGTTGCTGGCTTGGGCGCCCCCTCCAGTACAACTGTACTTTGAATTGTATAAAGGGCATATCAACGTGGCCGCCACCGCATTATCGCAACGAGCCAGAGATTCATGCGCGCTACAACTACTCTTGCCTGTAACGACCTACAGTTTGCATCAAAGTTGCGTTGTCGAAGGCCTCAGCAAATTCGTTCCATTTCATCCCTTAATGCAGCTCTGTCATGACTCCGGAAGTTGCGTAACTGTGCTTAACTCAGATCTGCAAGGTTCCCCACAGGGATACCATTGTGTGCAAGGACAATAAGTTCGCTAGTGCCTCCAAGAGTGCCTTAATGATCCGCTTCCACATTGATCATAATACGACTACTGGAGACCTCGGTGAGGTACATGGGTAGACAGGGCACACTCTTCTGCAGTATTCAAGACTCCTTGTATACACAAATTCAACGGCTTATTTTGTTGTTGCTTGAACTGAGTGGGCTTTTAAAACAGCAGTACAACCATGCACTTTGACCTTTCTCCTTCCTGGTACACACCAAGAAGCCACTCTCCGATCAAAGCCTGAAAATGATGTTTCGGGGTGCGCAGCCACCGCAAGCAACGAAGTATTCACAGAACATCTGAATATTGCACGCGCATGTATGCGTAAAGCTCAATACAAGCGCTTCGTAATAATATTGGCTGGGGGTTATGCGTTTTCGAGGCTGAAAATTGAGTCCTAGTGGATTTGCACCCTGTACGAGGTTCACCATAGAGTTTCCACACAGACAATTTGCGCTGTAGAGGCTAGGACCATTTGCTGTGGTCTCATGGAATCAAGGCATTTATTTACTGCATCAATGCCCTTAAAAATTGGGTTGCCGAGCTCTATCAATATTTTCCTTTCAGAGAACGTACAACGGCCCCAAAATTTTGGTGCACTTTGCCGTGCAGACCATCTTCCGGTGTAGAGCCGTAGACGAATACACGCTGGGTTCCGGAGCTGTTCAGCGCTCCTTTACACTAAACAGGAAGTTCTAGTGAAATTTGGTGAGTAATACCAACCACAGCTGTTGATGTTACCGCAAGTTGGGGCTTTATTGCAAGTGGAAGAACTTGAGGTTGTCTTTGGCCGGAAACGCCATTTGCTGCTGATGGTGCTCCTCGAGTTCCTGGATATTTACCCTTCGCTCGAGCATGCTCTGCTTAGAATATCAGCCTTCATCTACTGGTATTGCTAAACATTTCCTGGTTACCCTTTGCTAAGGTCTTCGATACGCTTAGATTTATGCGCAAGTACCCTCAGGTACGATGTTCTTGCCAAAGTCTTTTTGGAGCTCTAACTTTAATGACGTTGCATGCGTTTGTCATAAAATTTTATTCAGACATTTCTGTATGAGGCGCGCAGGCACTGCTGAAGTAGACTAAGTTCTGATTCCCTTTACATATTTACTTGTATGTTTTTTCCAAACGCGAGGCGCGTACACATCTTTAGTCATTCTACCTTTAAAAAATGTTGCGTCACAATAGCGGTATTGGTTTCGTCTCCACTCGTTTTGTTTTACTTGTTTTTGCACCCACCGATTTTGTTTTACGGGCTGATGTGCACTTAGGCTTTATCATTTACATTATTTTCGCGTGTCTGCCTGCCTGAGGAGTGGTGAGAAGTCTTTCACCTTTCTGTACGCAGTTGGTCTGAACGGACAATGGCGCGTGTTCTCGAATAGGGGAAGATGCATCGGCCCACGCTGCACATCAGCATTTTCTATTGCCACCACCGGCTTTTGCTTTGGTATCTCGTATTTACCGTCGGTTGAGCGTTGGTTACATGTAAGGAATCGCAATGTTGCGTTTTAGTGCACTTCATAACTGTGCAGCTAGCTGTGAGAGCCCAATATGCGTAAAGGTATAGCTATCCGCATCCTAGCTTTAGACCTTACCCTATGTCGAAAGTAGGGGAAGCGGGGGTTGTTGGAGCCTCTTTGGAAGGCACACGATAGCTGTTTGTTGATGCGCGGCTTCTGGGCTTGAATATCGCTACAATGTGCCTGCAGCAAGCATGCAGACGCGGCAATCCCTCCAAAGTTGCTGCCGCACACCCAATGAACACACGCATTTTACATTGTATATCGGGCTCAACTCGTGCCTCGCTCCAGATAGTCCCATCTCGACCGAGTGACAATCTGACAAAATCGAGGTGGTCGGAACTGTCTCGGGGTGAACGGGGACATAGATGCCAAGGTACGCGCTCTCGCTAGCTAAAATACACAGGGAAGAAATCGGAAGGCGTTTTTGGTGATTAAGAGTAACAAAGTGGATGGCACAAAGAGACGGAACTACGAGAAGCTGCACATGGCACTCGAGTGAGAAGATCTGGTGGTGGTACCACACGTCTCAGGTGTGTGCAGGTGCGGGGTGCGGGGAGATCGGAGGATGTCAGGGTCTTAATGATGATCTCAGTAAGCATTTAAAATGTTTTCTCCTTTGTCTTTATTATTGGCTCTTAGCCTTGGGACCTCTTTGGCCCTTGGTGGCAGGTGGGAGGCCAGGTGGCTCCCTCTGTCGTCTCTTGTGCCCCGCCATGCCTTTGCTATAGAATCCCCGGAATTACGAAGGGGGTTGCAATATACCCCCGACAGCCCTGAACCCAAGGCGTCGAAAAAATCGGCCTCTCTAGCATTATCAGGCATATTTAATAACTCGTATTTAAAAAACACCGGAGCATTCCATGGATTTACACCCTCCAGGGATCCCTCTGTCGCACGGTGGGGAGGCTGCAAGCAGTCGCTGTTCGCAGAGGGGCGGGGTGCGCGCAACTCGGGCGCACTGCATGGGGGGCGATGGCGTGTTGTCCCAAGAGTTTTCGACTCTTCACATTTTAGTTCCGTGTGTGCTTATGCTTATTTGAGCATTACCTCTTCCCTTGCAGTTCCTTCATCGCTTTTCGCTTCGCCGTACGCCTCTCCTGTGACGAAGATGGTTAACCCACGTGTGTTTTTCGACGTGTCCATTGGTGGCGCTGCCACAAAGCGGATTGTTATGGAGTTGTTCGCGGATGTGACTCCCAAGACGGCGGAGAACTTCAGGTGCCTGTGCACAGGGGAGAAGGGCAAGGGCCGTAAGGGCAAGCCCCTCCACTACAAGGGTAGCACCTTCCACCGCATCATTCCTCAATTCATGCTCCAGGGCGGTGACTTCACCGATGGAAACGGCACGGGGGGGGAATCAATATATGGTGAAAGGTTCGCAGACGAGAACTTCACTCTGAACCACGACAAGCCATACCTTCTGTCCATGGCGAATGCCGGCCCGAACACCAACGGCTCGCAGTTCTTCATCACAACAGTCAACTGCGACTGGCTAAACGGCAAGCACTGCGTCTTCGGGAAAGTCATCGACGGGATTGACGTCGTCAAGACGATCGAGAAAGTAGGCACCAATTCGGGAAAGCCACAGCAGACTGTCACCATCGCGGACTGCGGACAGCTGTCTTAAAGAACTTCGAATTGCGCTTATTGCACCCCCGAGGCATAATGCTTTAGGATCCGTGCACCAAGTCAACCCTATATATACTCATGCAAAGAGCACACTCGCTCATTCCAACGCTACTAGGCATAGATTGTCGCTGCTTCTCACGAACTTCGCGCGCCTGCTCTCTAGGCACAGCCAGTGAGAGGCAGGCCGACTCCATGCAAGTCATTTGAAGGCCTTCTTTGCTGTGTATTCTTCAGCCTCGTGATCTAGCTTTAGGCATTCTGTACTCTTACTGAAGCAGTCGAAGTGGGTAGCTGCGTGTGTAGGGTCCCTCGTGAGTTGCGCTACTAATTGTTGAGGAGCCTACTTCCCCACATATAGCTGTAAAAGAGAACTTCTCCATTGCAGTCAAGAGCAAATCTAGGCACCCGGGAATTGCAAGGCTGCAGGTTGGGCGAAGCGGCCTTTCCTAGTGTACACTGCGCTAGCGGAAATCCCTCAACTGTATCGGGAACCTGCCCTAATACACTTTCGAGGGTCCTGCTGGCGTCTAGGGAAAAAGGGTATGATAGGCTTTGCTCCTTTGAAGGATCTAGGTAGGGCGCTAAATGACATGCCGAGGTTGCAATGCGCGTAGTCTGCCTTGGGTGGAATGTATGATGTTCCGACCTTCGTCGTGCACTAGACATTTCCTCTGTTGCTGAGCCTTCGCGGCTTGGCGCTTGCGTATAGCGTCACGCAAACACGCACCTCGACTTGTGGTGTCGAGCATGTTGACGTCGGGCAGTGGGCTCTTGTGACCCATGCATCTCAAAAAGTCTCCTTGTGCATAAGCTATCGGTGGGCATGTGTCGTCGTCGCTGTGGAGCTGGTTCGGATGTCAGTGTTGATTGTTGATGTACATACGGGGGTTTTATGTATGTTGGAGCATCCATACCTTGTGCATGGTGTAATTGGGTATAAGGTGTTTAGGAAGAAATGAAGCACCTTATGAGATTCCTCGTCGACGTAGGTGAGTATGCGTGGATATTCACCTACGTCGACGAGAAAACTGCACGCTCATCTGCTTTTCGTGTTATCCTTTGTCCCTGTGTCGGTATAAGATGGGTTCTCCTAATGATCCTGACGCCTCTGATTCGCTGCCGTCCTCGCGAACGACCCTCTGCCTGTCTCTTTGAAACATGCTTCTAATGGAAATTACAACTGACAAACACGCCCATGAACAGACTCCAGTGGCAAAAAAGAAATACTGGCCTTTAGCGTAAATCTCGCTGTCAGTCCTGCAGGGGGACGTCTTTTCGCCTCTACAATGCCTTTGACGGGATGCTGGCACAAACCTGATTTCAGTAAAGCAAAATATAGAGGATCATGTTTCATTATGTAGTGCAACAGTGCAGGGCGAATGAATGTGTGGGCCAAGGGAAGGCACCTGTCGTGCTGCAAGAACCTTTGTGCATGTGATCTCGGACGCACACATGTGCAAATGTGTGCAGATTCACTTGTATAAACATGCCTTCATAAATACATCCATAAATCTAGACAATAGACTAGTCGCCTCCTCTGTGGCCCTATGACGAAAAAGGTGTTTCCTCTGCTTGTATGTATCATTAACTCAAGGAATTTGGCTGCTACAGAAACTCGTGAATACTTTTACTCCATCATCTGATATTATCTACTTCACAGCAAATGACACTTCAGGGAAGATCCCCAACACTCCCCTTTGTATAGTAAAGCCACAGAAAATTTGTGCTGCGCTTGAAGCACCTGCCTCCTAGGTTCCTTGGTGCCCTGTTGGTGGAGTCTGCCCTCGTACACCTCAGAAGAAATGAATGCTAACCTGCAGGATGGATATTGAGTGCCTCTGCAGGTATACTGCACACATGTAGATTCCCTAAAGGTGATCCCACAGACGGCACAGCATTGAAGAGCATGTAGCACTGGTTCATATATTAGGGGGGTCACGCACAAATACCCAGCAGACAGGCTTCAGACCAATACTGGGAACAGCACTCCGAGGCACCTTCCCCCATTCGCACATGTAAGTTTAATTTTAAACACTGTACGTATTATTCAGGAATTTGTTTGTTGCAAGCATACCAGATATGCTGAGATGCGCTCTGCAGGTGCAACTGTGCTGAATTGCGTTGCTCAACGCGAGAAAAAAAAACATGGTGCACCAAGCTGTACTTGCGTTCCCCGTTTGGCGGCAGGGCCCTGAGGCTCCGAAGAGCAATGGTACTGCTTCTACATTGCTGGTTGTTGCTCGCGCCGCACTAAGGGACAAACATCAAGCAAGTGAAACTATAGGAGTGAAACCGGAAAGTAAACACTTCTATGAGAAC
Organism: Cyclospora cayetanensis; assembly: GCF_002999335.1. NCBI lineage: Eukaryota > Apicomplexa > Conoidasida > Eucoccidiorida > Eimeriidae > Cyclospora > Cyclospora cayetanensis. The sequence goes on along the minus strand of NW_020312336.1, from coordinate 113,390 downwards.
GAGTGAATGTTTTGAGGGACGCCTGGGTTGTTCAAGCAGCGTAAAGGCAACAACTGCCGGTTTACAGGATGGAAGCCTCAGCCACGAAGCTTTGACGCGGGTTTATGCCCCCTGTGCAGTGCGAGTGAGGCTCAGGGATAGAGGGGGAGAGAGAATTGACTATGCAGTGGAATGCTGCTGTGCGGCAAGTGGGAGGCAAGCCAATAGGGGAAGTGGCACCGCGAGCGATCGGCTATATGGCATGCCGCAGTAGCAAGTAAGAGTATTTCCATGTCTCTCGAAGGCGCCTATATATGGAGTCAAAGACCTTGAAGCAGTTAAAATACCCGCCACACAGCGTTCTGTGCGCTGCCAAACAAGTGACAAACCACAAATTTGGTGGTCTGTTTCCGGCAGTGCAGAACGTGCCTTGATTATCGGGTGTCTTCCTGTGAAACTGAGCCTTGAAGCAAATATTTACGCGCCTTTCGTTTCTATTGCTAAACGCAGCCTTTTAAAAAGATAATTCAGCGCCGAATATTTTTTTTCATGTCTTGCAAAGCCCAGCAGGGCCCCCAGCCCCAGTGGCTCCCTCCTCCCCCCGGAGTAACACGCCATCATGTTCTTCGCCCACTGGGGCCTCCTTTTTGCCGGTTCGAAGCCGGGTGGCGACTTAATATCTTTGCCACTGCTTATTTCCCTTCCAAAGGCTGTGGAGAGACGGTCCGAAGGTCCTAAGCGGGGGTGCTTCTTTGGATTTTCGTGCATGCCCTGGGGAATCTGGTGTTCTCCCCAGGCGCTCCCCGAGGCCACTCGCCGACTCTGCGGCCCCTTTTAGGCTCGCTGATGTGCGACGTCTACAAGTGCCGCGAAAAGCGCTTCGCCTCCTGCTGGACCCCCCCTCCACTCGCAGACTGCTGCCCCCCCGCCTCTCCGCTTCGAGCGGCAGAAAATGCAGCAGCAAAGCGCCTCGGGGAGGCCCCCGGAGTCACAACGCCGCTCAGTTCCCCCCTTGACACGACTCGCCGCGCTTCTGGCGAGCGTCGGCGCGCGCAGCGATGACTGCCCTGCGGCAGAGGCCCTCAACCCCCAGCAGCAGAAGCAGCTGCAACACGAACTGCAGCAGCTGTTGATGCGCCGCCTCGCTGCAGCGCAGCAGCAAAGCCGTGCAGTCGCCCTCCCCAAGGATGCGGCTTCGGAAGCGCTAGAACGAGAAGAGACGCTGGCAGAGCTGCAGGGTGAGTTTCCTTTTCACTGGAATTCGAGGCTGCTCTCTCCGCAGGCCCTGCAGCAGCGCCTCTTCGAGCCTCGTAGAACTCTCCGCTGCCTCGAGTTTTGTAAATATATATAAATAAATATATAAATATATATATAAATATATATATAAATATGTATATATAAATATATATATAAATATATATAAATATATAAATATGTATATATAAATATATATATAAATATGTATAAATATATGTAAATGTGTGTATTTATATGTCCTGCGCGTTTAGCGGTGTCGTAAGACAATCTGTGAAGTCTCTCCTTTAAAAGATGAGGGGGTGGTGGCAAGTACTGCGCTATGCATGTGCGGGGTGTATGCTTCTTCCTTCTCTCGTTGCGCTGTGGCCTCTTAGCTCGTCTCCTAGACAAAGCCTCCAGCTCGTTGCTCGCTCGCCTCGCGCGTCTGCTGCTCGCGAAGGAGCAGCAGCCGCTGCAGAGACCCCAATCCATTTTGCAGGTGTTGCTGCAGCTAGCTGCAGCGCAGGAGGATGCTCAGATGCGACAGAGAGAGCAGCAAGCAGCAGCAGTCTCGGCGTCAACAACGACAGGAGCAACGGCAGTGAAAAGGAGCGAGGCACACGCTCCACGCCATCAGATGGAATCTGCCTCGCGCACGGAGGCGGCATCTCTCGGCAGAAGTGAAGGTCTACCCTCAGGATCTACGCCAGCAGCAGCTGCAGCAGAAGCAGAAGCAGCGTCTTCTGCTCTCACGCGAGGAGCGGGGGTGTCTTCTGAGACTCAGAAAAGTGATGCTGCTAACAGCACTGCAGAAAGCCGACATTTGGCACTCTCTCTCAGCCAAAGCACTGCCCCCGCCCCCAAGTCTTACCATCCGCTTGCTTCGCAGGCAAATCAAGCTCCAGGCTTTGCTTATGGTGTGTGAAAAAGTCTCTTTCCTGCTGGCATCGTAGTTTCCGCCTTCAATAAAAATCCTCTTTCTGCCGGCGTTGTGCGTTACTGTGTTTGATTGTTTTGCCCTCCCTCGCCACATCCGAGACCTCTTCGGCTTCTTGCATCCTACGCTGCATGGACTGCGAGAAGAGGGAGAGAAGGAGGGGGAGTTTTTTTCCATGCCTCTTTGCGCGGGAGACAAGAGGAAGCTGGCTGCTGGAGTCTTGAGGCACCGGCCCTACTTATATTCTATCCATTCTCTCCTAACGAATGCGGCTCCACGCCTGTACAGATGCAGCGATTCGATCTTGCTTTTTTCACTCTCTTTTTGTTTCTCTTTTTTCCCTTTTTCTCTCTCTCTATTTCTCTCTCTCTATTTCTCTCTCTTTCTCTCTTTTGCCTCGTTCCTACACGGTTTCTTCTGCGCCTTGGGCTTTTTTGATGCAGCGCCGCGTTTGGGAACGTGTTCTTCATTCTTGCGTATTGCCCTATGCGCTTTTGTCTTTTCTCAGCAATATGGGGGATAGACGAGGTGTCTCTCTTGCGAGATCTGCTTTTCGTTCTCCAAGGTGCGTGTGCCGAGCTCTTTAGGAAGCACCCGAAGCATCTCCTTTTTTCTCTTCATCTCTCGACGTTATCTTCCCCCGCCGATGCAAGGCTGCCAGGGGATTCCTAGAGGAATTGCGCAGTGCTGCGCAGGAGGCTGCTGTTGCTGCGGCAACAAAAGGCTCTTTCTGCAGGAGTTTTCAATCCGAGGCGTGGGGGGAGGGGGCCAGTCGCAGCGTGTGTTACCAAACCTGCGCTTACGGTGTTGCGCTGTCTGCCTGTTGCCCTCTTCTCTGATTCTCCAGGCATCGAAGGACGATTTGTTCGCTTTGACGCACTCCGAACAACTTGCTTTCTCTGCCCAACCGTAAGCTCTCCCGTGTCGCCTGGCGTTCGTCCCTCGCCACTTATTCTACCGCATCTTGCTGTCTCCTGCGGCGTCCATCCGCTGGCTGTAGAGAGTCTTTGCGGGGAGAGGGCTTTCTCTCTCTCTCTCTCTCTTTCTTTCGCTTTTTCTTCGAATAAAGAAAGCCCTCGTCACCTCCTCTCGCCTACTCGCCTCGCAGCACAGGCAAACACCTAAATGGCTATCCAGTTCCCGCTGCATTCTGTCTTAAAATGCCTGCGCATGCACATGTCTCCGTGCAGATACGGGCGCCTCCAAGTCTACAGAGCCTTGTAGCTCGCGTCTCCTCTTTGGGGAGTCTCTACAGTCGCGTGCGAAGCGCCGTGGAGGATCTTCCGGTGCGTTTGGCAAGGAGCCGCTTCTCGCTTTCTGCATTTAGCCCCTCCCTCTGCAACCAATTGCAAGTGCAAAAGTGGATTCCCAGCCGGGAATTCACGAGAGCCGCCTTCTCCCGTAGATTTTCCCGCTTAGCCTCCCTTGCCAAACGGCGTCTGTGTTCGTCAGGGGGCCCTACTCAGCCCTCGCTCGTTGACGGCGGAAGCCTTTCGCCAGAGCGTCGCCGCCGAGCTGCGGCAGTACTTCAAGCTGCTCGCCGTCCTCGAAGAAGACATTGCACGGTACTGCTAGGCAGGCAGGAGCAGCGGATGCCTCAAGAGGAGCGGCATGCGAGAAAAATATCTTTTTCCCCAAAGAAAACGGTTGACATGGCATGGTGCACTGGGCAGCTCCCCCTCACACCTTCGAGCTCTCCTCGCGGCTTCATATGGCCACAATCGACGCCTCCTTTGGGAGGATCGCCATGTGTATGTGTATGTGTGTATGTGTGTGTGTGGGTTTGCTTTACTGCTTCTTCAGAAGTGAAGCAGCTGCAGAAACAGCTCGCAGTTCCACAGCAGATGCAGGCACAGTCACTCTGCGGCGACTAGCCGTCTGGCTGCAAGGCCCCTACCGACGCATGCGGCTGCTTGCCTCTATGGTGAGTTGTTGAAATCCTGATGCTTCCTGATGCTTTCTCAGTTTGAAGGAGTTCCTTCTTCTTCCTTCCCACTGCCGATCACTGGCAGCAGCCCGCGCAAACCTTCCCTCGCTCTTGCTTGCTGCTTTCGCTCTTTCCTCTCTTCTTCCCTGCTTTCGCTCTTTCCTCTCTTCTTCCCTGCTGTTTCTTTCCTCTCTTCTTCCCTGCTTTTTCTTTCCTCTCTTCTTCCCTGCTGTCTGTACGCTCTATAGAATCTGGAGCTTCTCCGTTGTTCCCGTGTGCCTCTCTGCCTGCCTCGCCTCTTTAAAAAAAACGTCTCCTCATGAAGGCTTCCCATGCCGACTGACTGCACCCCTCTTCTCTTCTCTCCTCTGCAGTTTCTCTAGGCAGCCGGAAATTCTCCCTCCTTTCACCCCCGTCGCTCAACCCCGTCTTTTCCCTCTTCTTCTTCTCTTCAGATCTCTCTCTGTGCTTGAGCCTCCGCGCACTTTGCTTACCCTACGACTGCTAGGAATAGATACCATAAATGTCTGTTTACTTCTGTATGTGTATGTACGTACATGTATGTGTATGTGTATGTATGTGTATGTATGTGTATGTATATGTATGTATATGTATGTATATGTATGTATATGTATGTGTGTGTATGTATATGTGTGTATATGTGATGGCATCCGCTGATCTCAGACGGAGGCTGCAAAGGGGCTTACTGGAGGTGCCTTGCTTTCCACGATCTATGGTGCGTTGCTGCTAAAGCAAATGTGTGTGTTGCGAGTTGTGTATTTCGTTTTTGCCCGCCTTCCCGAAGTGTGCTGCTGCAGCTACGCGCCGTGGCGGCATGCGCCGTCGCTGCACGGCATCAGAACAACCTGGCGAAGCTTGAGGGTGTTGGAAAAAAGGTTTTGGTGGCTTTTTGTCAGGCATGCATGCAACTTATGCTTATGCTTATGCTTATGCTGTTGCGCTGCAGCACACTGCGCTCTTGGAGATGCCGAACTGCGGAATGTGGCTCTCCAGATTGTACGTCAGCAGCGGCCTATGAGTGTCTCTCAAGCGCTTACCTGGTGGCAGTAGTAGAGTTGCTGGAAAGCTTACTTCAAATGTGGGGGGAGGCAGCAGAGAGGCAGTGTCGGCAAAGCCGCTCGCCGCAGCCTATTCGACACCAGCCAGCTGCCCCCTGATTTGCCTCTTTGTGCTGCGTTCTCTCTCTATGGCTTCAGTTGCACAGCTCTCTGCAGCCGCTGGTGGATGCTATGGAGGCGTGGGCAATATATGGGCAGCTCAGGTAGGTGTTGCACGTGAAAGGCTTTTTCCGGAGCGAGAAAAAATCCCTTTTTTGATGCCTTCCTGGCAGCTGCGTAGAGTGCGCAAATCCCTGTGTTGCGGCTGCTGCAGGGATGAGACTGGGGAGTTCTTTATCCGAGAAGCGCAACAAGATCCGCAGCTTTCAAGTTGGTGCTCGCGGTGAGCTGTTAGCTGCCCTCTGCCGCTTGCTGAGAGGCAAGAGGCTTGCGTAGGGGGGGAGGGGGAAGGTACTGTTCTTAGAGAGGCTTTTTGCGGAGATTTTTAGGAATCTAGAGGGAGAGCGGGGGGGGAGGAGGGATGCCTAAGGCCAGACGCATCGGAAACCGACAAGCGTTCCACGCATTACATCCAGGCTGCCGTTCAAAGAGAAGCAGCATGTGCAGGAGGCATGGGCAGTTTTGTGGAGACAAAGGGAAAGGCATCTCTTTCTATGAGAACAGGCGAAAACGCTCTCGTGCAGCCTACGCTGCGGAAGAGCCGACTGCCGTTGCCTCCCCTGCACTGGCTTCTGATCATCATTAGAGAAGGCAGCTGCGGCAAATAGACTCGACTGCAAGCGCGTAGAAACAAACGCTGCAACGGATATGTGCATGCAGCTGCGCTTCTGCTGCTATTAGGTTTTTATTAGGCTCTGCTATCAGAGCGCTGTAGCTGCCTGCGGCTCTTATGCTGCAGTTGCTCGCTCTAACGTGGCTATTAGGGTGCTCTTGTGTTGCAATTGTTGCATGTTGCTATTAGGGTGCTCTTGTGTTGCAATTGTTGCATGCTGCTATTAGGGTGCTCTTGTGTTGCAATTGCTGCATGCTGCTAGTACGGTGCTCTTGTGTTGCAATTGCTGCATGCTGCTAGTACGGTGCTCTTGTGTTGCAATTGTTGCATGCGTTTTCAGGTTTGTTTTGGTGCGGGAGAACATTCCTTCTTTTATGCCACGGCAGCTTCCGGAGAGACTTCTTTTGGCGGGCAAAAGCGTTCTATACAGCCAGTAGGGAGTAGGGGGGGCACTTTGATCCTTGAGTTCACACACCCTCGTGCATGCATATGCATATGCATGCAGCGCTATAATAGTGGCGTGGCACAGACGCCTTGGGCTAGTCGGTGTAAAGGAGCGCAGGAAAGCTGCATGTGAAGACGGCAGCTGGAGCTGTTTCTCTACAGTCTCAAGCACTGCCTAGAAAAATTTGTCTTGCCGTGCGGTGTCTGTGTTGGCCGTTTTTGAGGGAGCGCCGCTGCAGCTTTGGCACGCTTGCCTTTCTGGAATTTTACTGCTGCTTTCGCTTTTTTCAGAATTAGAGATCCGTGGCTTACCCGGATATCCTTGTGCAAAGAACAGGCATGCCGCTGAGCTGTGCGTGCAGGCTGCTCGAGAAACAAGCGAAGCCTGAGTTGCCGTCCACAGGCTTCTTTGCAGCTGCCTCCCCGCAGCAGCGCGAGCTTCCTGCGACACTGCGAGAGCTGCTGTCTTCGGAGGAGCAGCAACAGTTGCTGCAAAGCCCCCAGCAGCAGCAGCAGCAGCAGCAGCAGCAGCAGCAGCAGCAGCAGCAGCAGCAGCAGGTAGTAGTATCCTTTCCTCTGCCGCATCGACTGAGGACCCTGTGCGGCGAAGGAATCGTCGCACGCCATGAAGAGCAACAAAAACAACAGCAGCAACAAAAACAACAACAACAACAACACACGCCACGTCCAGTGCACGATCCAGAAGTGCCGCTGCTGCAGCAACTCGATGAACGCTTACTCGCCGTCTCTTCTCGAGGCAACCCTAAGCAAGCTGATGCCCCTCTTGATCTTAGAGAAGACACGAATTGCGCGATTGCTCCTATCTGATCCCCTTTCTTCCCGCTATTGCTCAGAAACAGCATTTCATCGAATAGCGGCAGCCAAGCATCTCGAGCCCATGTTCTTGTAGTGCAGTGTAGTCATGGGAAGCGGCGATGATGATGATGCCTGGCAGGCGGATAGCGAAGGAAAAACGCACACACACATACACACATGCGCGCTTCAGTTTGTGCTGCGACTCGCGCCTATCCCCGTTCTCAGGCTCGTGTCTCTGCTCCTATGGGATCATCAGCTGCTGTATTACCTAGAAGCTATTCGAAGGTAGACAGTATCCGCCTTCTGGAGTTTCCCTTTTCCCTTCTGCCCCCTCTTTTAAGGCCAAGGCTGCTTCCGAGGCTTGCGCGAGCTGCTCCTTTTACTCCGAATGCACCAGCGTTTGCTGCTGAGACAGGGGGAGGAGAAGGAGGAGGCGTTCGCCCTCTGCACGGCATTGCTGCACACGCTGCCGCAATCGCCAAAACACCTCGTGGAGCGCTTCTTTGACGAACCACGTGCGCGCCGTCAGCGACTTGCTGCTCTCTTTTCCTCGCTGTCTGACTCCTCAGGTTTCTACTGCTCGCAGACGGAGACTTCAGGTCCATGCTGCTGGATGCAGCAGCGGAGCAGCAGCAGCGGCAGCAGCAGCAGCTACACGGGAGTGCCATGGCGTTGCAGCCGCTCATCCTCTCCTCCATCGACACTGCATCCCGGCAGTGTAAGAATAAGAAGCCTGCAGCACAGGAACGAAGCAGCACAAGAAAGCTGCACTAGCAGACTTTTGAGGCAATAGAAGTATGCGTCAGCTTTTCTCCGTTTTCCTCTCTTCGCAGGTAGCAGCGGTGCCTGCCTTTTTGCTGCTGCTCCGACTTTGGCATTCGCCCTCACTGCGCGATTCCCACATATATCCTACCTGCAGCAGCAGCAGCAGCAACACACCAGCAGCAACACACACACAAACACCACTTGTAACTCGTTGTGGCGAGGTCTCATATTACATCTGCGCACCGAAGAGCCACTTCGATCCTTCATTGGAGAAGAACTCCTCCAAAAATGCCACAAATTGTTTGCACTTCTCTGGAAGTGAGCTTTTAGTTGCTCCCCCTGCCGAGCGACGTTGCTGCTTCTGACTTGGCTGCTGCTCAGATTGCTGCTGCTCAGACTGCTGCTACTGCCTGCCTTTGTGCCCCTGTTGCTGCTGCTGGTCACGTTGGTCGCTCCCCCTGCTGCTGCTCCTGCTGATTTTGCTGCTGCCTCCGTTTCTGCAGCTGCTCGGATCGCTACTCAGATTGCTGCTGCTGCTGACTTTGCTGCTGCCCCTGTTTCTGCTGCGCCTAGAGCTGCGCTGCCGCATGTGGTGAATCAGCTGCAGCGGCTGCTTTACATACAGCGGCGCTCTGACATGTGTGTCCACGAAAGTGTCGGGTGTATCTACAGAGCCCATATGGCGCATCGTCAGCTGCATGCGTCATGGCTACGAGGCTGTGCGCTTCAAAAGCAGCTGCGGCAACAGCAGCGAGCGGCAGCAGCTGCAGCAGCCGCAGTTCCTGAAAGAAATTTAGTCTCAAGGGCTACTGCTGCAGCTCGCGAAGAGATCCTCATTCTGCAAATCTCCCAAGTAAAACATCGTTGTCAACTTCGACATATGCGTCTTTCAGAATACTCTCTATGTGTGTGTGTTTGTGTGTGTGTGTGTGTGCTTTGCGGACGCTACTATGTGTGTATTGATGGGGTGGTACAAAGCATTACGTATCTCTTTCTTACAAGATCTGCCGAGGGAGGCTAAAACGTCTCTGTCTCGCTGAAGCGCCTTCAGGCATGTGCTTATGTGCGTCTTTTCCATGTGTTGCATGCCTTCAGCTAACGCATCTTCTGAATGAAATGCTGCATTTCTCGAGGCAGTGGCTTCATTTCGCGCATGAGGAGGTCCTCTCGCCCAATTGGCGCATCTTCTACAAGGCTATTCCTCGGTACGAAGCTGCAACAGTCCCATACACACATATACATATGCATACACATACATATGCATACATATTCATACACATACATATTCATACACATACATATACACACTTACACACATACACACTTACATACCTATACACATACATACCTATACACATACACACTTAAACACATACACATACACATACATAAACATACACATACACACTTAAACACATACACATACACATACATAAACATACACATACATAAACATACACATACATACCTATACACATACACACTTACACACATACACATGCACACATACATACACACATATACACATATTCACGCCTGTGGAAGCCGCTGCAACGCGTGGAAACAGCATCGACGCTTCGTCGATTGTCATGACGCATGTGCGCATGTCGTGGGATCTCACGAATCGCCTCTGCGCTCAGCTGACACTTGCCACTGAAGCAGAGAGGTGGACGGAGAGACGTCATTTTGCTCTGGCTTTCGAAATGCAGAAATCTTTGCGGCAGTGGCGAGAGTTTCTGCTGCAGCAGCAGAAACTCGCGTGTGATGTCTCGCGTTGTTGCATCCAGAAACTATTTGTCAGACAGCTGCGCTCATCAATTTTGCGTGAGCCTGTCGGCTGTGCGTGTGTTGGCTTTCGAACTGCTGCAGCTGCCGGGATGTTGATGAATTTCTCGGTTTGTTGTGGCAGTGCATCCAGCAGCAACATGTGAGTCTCGTCCTCCTGTGGCAGTTTGCTGTTGCTGCAATGTGTTGCTGTTGCTGTAGTGTGTTGCTGTTGCTGTAGTGTGTTGCTGTTGCTGTAGTGTGTTGCTGTTGCTGCAGTGCGTTGCTGTTGCTGTAGTGTGTTGTTGTTGCTGTAGTGTGTTGCTGTTGCTGTAGTGTGTTGCTGTTGCTGCAGTGTGTTGCTGTTGCTGCAGTGTGTTGCTGTTGCTGCAGTGTGTTGCTGTTGCTGCAATGTGTTGCTGTTGCTGTAGTGTGTTGTTGTTGCTGTAGTGTGTTGTTGTTGCTGTAGTGTGTTGTCGTTGCTGTAGTGTGTTGTTGTTGTTGCTATATTGCGACTTTGGTAGAAAATGCTGTTGACGTTTACCCTCGATGGGTGGGAGGCGAAGACTGCTGAAAACTGCGCTGGAAACTTTAGGAAGAAGGCGCGTCTGTGTGCGTGACAACGCAGGACGGGTTGTTTCTTTTCGATGCAAAGGAAGCAGCAGCAGCAGCGGCAGCTGCTGCTGCTGCTGAGGGTGACGACAGCAGCAATATCAGCGTGCAGCTGCATGCGCTGATCCAGGAAATGCACGAGGCATGCTCCGCAATGGCGTCGAGAGCTGTAAGCTTAGATCCACTTGGCTGCGTTGTTGCGTCTTGTCTGCTACTGGTACTGCTGTTGCTGCTACTGCTGTTGCTGTTGCTACTGCCTTTGCTACTGCTGTTGCTACTGCTGTTGCTACTGCTGCTGCTACTGCTGTTGCTGCTGCTGCCGTTGCTACTGCTGTTGCTGTTGCTCCTGTTTGCCGTCATAAGTGCTCCACCGTTTTGTGCCGCTCGTCTTGCCATGGCGTGCAAAGGCCATAGCAGCATTTGTTGGTGCCAACGGCCATATCTCTCAGGAGTTTCGCTTCGCCACAGTAGCAGAGCAGCAACTTCAGGGGACGTCAGAAGTTCGTATGCCAACGGCAGCAGCAGCTGATGCTGGCAGCAGCAGCAGCAACAGCAGCAGCAACAGCAACAGCAACAGCAGCAACAGCGTGCTGGCGGTGGAAGAGCGACGACAGGCTTTCAGGCATCAAATGCTGCGACTATTGCAGCTTTTGGATGCAAAGCAAAGCGAAGTTCGTGCAGCAGCAGCAGCTGCAGCACAAGCAGCCAGCAACAGCAGCAGCAGGAGTCGAATTTATTTGGATCATTGCATGGCGATTAGGTGGGTCCTCGCCCGCTGTATCCGGATCGTGCGCGGCTCGCGCGTTGCCTCTTCTGCTTCCTTTCCTTTTGTATCTCTCTGTTGAATTTGTCGCTGCCTCCTTGTTGCTCAGCTGCACGATGGCGGCAAAGAGCAGAAAGGCGACATGTGCCTTTGTTTGCCAGCGCGCTCACACAGCGCAGGTTCCTGTGTTTGTGGGGTCTTTTTGTGTGCTTCTTTGCCTCGCATGTCACTCGGCGCAGCTCGTGCATGCGTTCTGTATGGAGGTAGAATTTTTGTTTGCTAGTTGGAGTTTTTCGCCTAATTGAGAGGCTTTCGGAAAGCTGCTGCCTGTGCCTGGCCTGCGCAGGTCCTTACGCGTGCGGTTGGATTTTAATGATTTTTACGAGCATCAGCGCCAGATCCACGCGGTGTCACCGCACACGCAAGGAGACAGTTCTGTAACTCGCTTCCCCTCGTTGTTGTTACAGCAGCAGCATGCAAGAACCACCCCCGCAGGGGGCAGCAGCAGCAAGGGAAGCCTCGGGGACCCCCCTGACAAGCGCTCTGATGAATTTGCTGGCACAGCGCGGCAGCCTTCCTGCGGCAGCCACGAAACAGTGCTTCCTACGCCACGAGAAGCGCCAACTTTTGTCTCCAAGCTACAGCAGCATCTGCTGCAGCAGCAGCAGCAGCAGCACCTTGCCGACGATATCACAAGGCCACCCACGGCAGGCGAAGCCTCAGGTCCAACGTCGCCTCTGCCGCTGTTCGGAGTTAGAGCTGGCATAAACGGAGCTGGAGAGCCGCAGCTGCTGGGAAGAATCTAGAGACTGAAACACAGCTTTAGATGTTGAAACGCTTGGTTGGTTGCTCGAATCGTGCTGCTTGTCGGCTTAAGATACTTGTTGCCCAACCCGTTTGCCTGCACCTGCTACCCCGTCCCTTCAGACGCTCCTTCCGCTGCCCTCCCGTTGTGCACGTCGCATGCATGCATGCATGCATGCATGCATGATGCCCCTCGTTCCCACGTTTCGCTTCGGCTCAGGGATAGGTCGAGCTGCTGCTTTTGTGTTTGCTGCTGCTGCTGCTGTTGCTGCTGCTGCTGTTGCTGCTGCTGCTGAGGGCCGCCTCTAGGTTAGTTCCGCCGCCTTGGGCTTTTTCGCACGCCTGCAAGCTAAAGCCCGCAAAATGCAGGCAAGTACCTAATTTTCACACTTCCAGCAACGCAGTCGGCGTGCTCCTCAGCAAGGGGTGTCACAGAGGCGCCAGCAGGCCGCATGTGTTCGTCTGCAGTTCGAACAAGAGAATACAAAGAAGGGGCGAGGAGAAACCACTGCAGCTTGCTAGCCAAAGTATAGTGCGGGATTTTCGGGAGTGCAAAGGACTGCAAAGGATCCAGCACAAGGCAGAAACTGACTTCTGGCAAACCGTTGCCCTGCGCAGCAGCAGCAGCAGCAGCAGCAGCACAGGCGAGGCGTAACGCACCGTTGAGTAACAAGGTCTAATGTGGCAAATACAGGCAATGCAATAGGCGCCAGAAGGCGACCCAACCTGCTGAAAAATAGCACAACGCCATAACGAGAAGGAAAAAGCTTGGTGTGCCGCACAGGCGGGGGCCACACAGCAGAGCTTGAGAAAATCTGAAGCGATCCCTCCTTGCATGCCGTTTCGGCTGCTGGAGACAGCAGAGAGCGCGAGACCATAAGTTGCCTTTCCGGCAGCGCGGTGTATCCAACGTCAAAAAGTACTCTCGTCTGCATACAGCGATTGTAGCGGGCGAAGTTGCACTGAAGCGCCTTCAAATTTTACGAGACAAAGTAAAGAATGAAGTAGTCAACATGCGTGCTCGTAGACGGTGTTGTGGCGCAGCGCAGCGTTGGCTTGATGCAGGAAGATGCAGTGTTCTGTGCGTGTAGCTGTGATATATCTGAGTGCGAAGAGGGTGAGACAACGAGCACCCCCCTTTTCTCCTCTCCCCTCATCGGGACGTCCGAGGGGTGGGTGGGAGGTCGGGGAACGCAGGATTTTTTTTGGAAGCACGCACAGAGCAATAGCACAGCACAACCTCGATCCACAGTTGTTGTCTCTCCAAAGAAGCCTTGGATGGAGTGTCACAGAACCCCTCCGTCAGGCTGCGGCGGGATTAGTTTGAAACAGCTGCATTCACATTGGCAGAGAGACGAGATGGCAGTCCGTCTCTTGCTGCCGAGTCCGTGTTTGACCTTCCTACATCACAGGGGGCAGGAGGCGGCGGAAGATTTGTATGCCTTATTGAGCCAAAACTCGCCTATAGCACACGTTGCGTGCCGTAGATGCAGAGCTGTATCTAGAGAATCACAATTTGAGCGCTAGGCTGCAGCAACACAGGTGCCTTGAGCCAGGACAGCAGAGGGTGCGTTTGGGTGTATCGTTGGTGGTGTGGCGCTGCTGTTTTGGATGTTTCTAGGGGGGATCGTTCATTAAGCCCCTTTTCCGGGAGCGAGGAGCATCATTTTCTCTTTTATTCGTGTGTGTGGCTTTGCTGCCAGTATTCCTAGAGTTTTGCAGCGCTCCCCCAACCAGGATTGTAGCAGAAAGGGTTTTGAGAACAGCCCCAAAGTCAATATAAACACTAAAGAAAGCTGTATAAGGTGTCGTCTTTGTTTGAATAGCTTCCTCCCTGCGTCCTTAACGCCTCGTAGCTCTTCACAATCCCCGCGAGGAGGACGGAGAGTGTGTACTGTGAGTCGACGCAGGCAGCGAAGCCTCCGGCAGAAAAAGTTGAATATCTCACGCAGTTCCACAGAAGACAGACACAGCCGCACATTCTAAAACCACAAGCCCGCTTTGGCCGTTTCCATGACGGGGTACGTATATTGAATCAAGAATGCGCAAGGAATTAGCTCCTTGGTGCGGCTGCCCGTATATCCTTTTCGTTGCAAAGTAGCGATAGTTCAAGATGACATGAATTCAAGCGGCAAGCGGGTGCGCTAGTTGTTCTGTGCAACTGGATGCAGAGACACTTGGAAGGCGTAGCGGGTACAACAACAACACATCGCATGCACGCTATGCTTCTCTCCCTCGCCCTTCGCGAGGGAACTCCAATGGGACCGGGTGGGGCAAGGAAGCGACCCTTCTGAAACAGCACTTTGCAGCATTTCACTGCGTTCGCATTGAGTCTTGCGTGGTGTTTCTCATCACGGAGATCGTAGAGATGGAGTGCTCCAGGGAGGAGGGGGGCACACCTTGGGTGCCTGCGTATTGCCGCACCCTCTGAAAACTTCTCCGGATAGCGGAGAAGTTTCCACTTCGCGGGGCAAGCAGAAGCGATGACGACAGCGCATAGGCACGCGGATTCACAACTAAGGATTCTCAATCGCAGTGTAGCACCTAGCACCAGCGTGTATTTACAAGCTGCCGATGCAGATGTGCGTGAATAGCTTCATGAGAGACAAGCGTCATAGCAGGATTAACGCGTCTAGCGCAGATTTCGAGCTCTCTGTGCTCCTGTGTGTCAAAAGTCTACTACTTTGGCCCTTCGCCACAAATAGAATCGCGCTCGGTGTCTCTGCGTGCTGCGACGGTGTGTGTCAGCGCCGAGCTTCTCCCACGCTTGACGCTTCCCTATGTCTGCCCTCTTGAGTCTCTCTCAGGCCGTATGTATGTGTGTATGCATGTGTATATGCCCCCAGTCAGTGGGAGAGAGCGCCAATACTCTCCGCACGGAGTGGACGCTAATACGGACGATATCCCGCAGTTCTAGCACTCTATTTTTTTTCCGGCGTTTAAAATGCGTTTCCCCTTGTACTATTTAAGGCTTTTAAAATGATGTACTTTCGTTTTTCTGCTTCCCGCTGCAAGAGTAGGGGCCTCCAACCAGCCCCAAGAGGCCCCCCCCTTGGCTCCCTCCAGCCACCCAGTCCCCCTAAAGAGTACGACTTCTCAAAAATTCGTTTCCTTTGGCAGTCTTAGTCATCCCCTCAGGCTGAAAGTCATCCTGTGAAGGCTGCCTGTGGAAAAATCAAGATCCTGTATGTCTCCTGCATCTCCTACCCCCCCGCGCAGCCACGATTTCGGCAGCACCTGAACGCTAAATCCACGCTAGCAGTGCGCTGCTGGATGTTTTTCGAGTTGCAACACGGATTCCTAAGGGGGTGATGCACCGCGATCCAGCAGCGGCAGTGGCCTCTTGGTGCAGAGGCTTCGCCTCCCTCTTCCCTTCGAACAATCCCCTCCCTCGTCGAAACTACCTAAGCTCGCTCTAGCTCTCTGTCTCTCCAGCTCGAGCTCTCCAGTGCTGCAGCTCTCTCCCTCTTTCCTTCTCATTCTCTCTTTCTTTCTCTCTTTCTCCTGAGGAAGCAAGGGAGGAGCAGGAGGCGGAGTCGATGGGTAGCGGCGCTGCAGGGGCAGCCTTTCCCTGTGCCGATGCCAATGGACTGCCGCAATAGTTTTTTTACCCCATGGCTTCTACAGACACTGCAGCAGCAGCAGCAGCGGGAGGAGGGAGGAGAGGCAACTTGCTGGCGTATGGAGGGGGCAGCGATGAGGAAGACAAGGCGCTCGCTGCTGCTGTTCAGCAAGTAACAAGACCTCTTCCTGTTGACTGTGGATTCTCTACTCCTAGCAGCACTCCGCGGACGGGAAGACGTAGCAGCAGCGCAAGTTTCTCCGTGGTTGCGGCGGATGCTGCAGATGAGCTGCAAACGGTCGCTTTGGGGAGGCCTTTGAATGCACTTGTTGCCAGCGCAGCAGCAGCAGTGCCTCCCCTGCAGCAGCAGAAGGAGGTGTACAGACAGCCGCCTAGGCTCGATCTCGTGCTGCTGCAGCCACAGCCACCAGTCTTCAGCAGAGCCGGTGACAGCTTGCCTGGAGGGGCACCACAGGAAGCGCAACTCAGCACGCGTTTCGGAGCGACAGCAGCAGCAGCAGCAGGAGCAGCTGCAGCAGCAGGAGCAGCAGCAGTAGATGATGACAACATCGGAAACTTGCGGCAGGAGGCTGCCTTGCTTCATGTGGCCCTTAAAGCGAAAGATGCTGCGCTTGCCTCAGTAGGCTCACGTGTTGGCGCATTATTAGAGAAGGGTGGAGGTGATGGTGGGGGAAGGGACAGAAAATTCGCAGAGCACCTTGAAGAAGGCGGAAGGCTGATACTCATACACACAGGAAGGGTGATGGGGGAGGGGGAAGACAGACACTTGGCTGGAATGCAGTAGTAGAGTCATGCTGCAGAGCGAGGAGGGAGGGGCAGTCGAGAGACGGGGAAAGACAATCTCTCTGCTCGTCTTGCATTGCGGCTTCGTGAGCATTTTCTGGTGGCTCGCAGGAACGAAAACAGCGGCAGCAGTTGCAGGCAGATCTCGCTGAGCTGCACAAGGATGTGCTTTTGATGCAGCAGCAGCAGCAGCAGCTCCAGCAGCAGCAGCAGCACCACTTTTCGATGCCTCAGAGCGGCTTGCGTGTGGACGACATACAGCAGACGCAGATCCACACCTTGCAGCAGCAGGTGATGCAGAAGGATCATCATCTGCGCAGCTTAGCCGCAGCTTTTGACAGTTTTAGATCTCAGAGTAGGGCAGCAGCAACTGCGCTGCAGCAGCAGCTGCAGAAAGCTTTTACGGCACTGACTGAGGTATGCTGCGCTGCTGTCTTTTGTCCGTTGCTGCTGCTGTTTGAGCTGGATGATGCTGCTGCTTTTAGTGTGCTGCTGCTGTTTGAGCTGGATGCTGCTGCTGCTTTTAGTGTGCTGCTGCTGTTTGAGCTGGATGCTGCCTGAGGAAGGAGGGTAGATGAGGCGTAGTAGTATTTTCTGCGATTCTTTGAGAGCGATTTGTTAGCTAGCGTGTTATGTTTGCGAAAGCGAGAAAACGCGTCGATGGCAGCAACTGCTGCAGGTGGAGGTTGTTGTGTGATTCGGGGAGGCTGCGGTGAAGTACAGTGCAGTGTCTGTATCCCCGATGTGTGTATGTGTGTATTTGTGTGTGTATGTGTGTATTTGTGTATGTATGCGTTTGCGTATGCTGGCTTGCCGTAGGCGCAGAATGAGACGCATGAACTGCGGCAGCGAGAGCAGCAGCTGCAGCAGCAGACATCTGCGCTGCAGCTGCAACTGGAAGGCGTGCAGCGGCAGTGGACTGCTGCGAGAAGCGGGCAGAATGCTTTGGAAGTGTCGTTAGGGCAGCAGCAGCAGAATAACTCGAGGCTGCAGGAGCAGCTTGCGGTTCAGCGCCGCATTAGCGAGGAGGCGAGGAGGGAGCTCGAGGCGCAGCAGCAGCAGATCGACTTGCTGCAGCAGCAAAATGAAGAGTTGCAGGAGGAGGCGGCTGAGTATCGCCGCAACGCTGCTGCTGCTGTAGCGGTGGGGGCTTCTGCTGCGGGGGGGGGAGGGGAAGGCGAGAAGGATGGAGTTGCTGCGTTGTTGCAGCTGGAGAGGCAGCTCGCAGCGGAGGAGTATGCGCAGCAGCTGCAGCAGCTGCAGCGCGAGGCGGAGCAGCAGCAGGAGGAGCTGCAGCAGACGCAGCAGGAGCTGGAGGCTGCGCAGCGTCAGATTTTTGCGTATGAGGAGGAACGACAACACGAGCATTTGCAGCAGCAGCAGCTGCAAGTCTCTGCTCTGCAGCTGACACTGGAGAGGCAGTCGCAACAGCAGCAGGCGCTAGTGGAGGAACGAGACGCCTTGATTAAGGCTTTGCGCGTGCTCCAGGAGCGCTGCGACGACCAGCAGCATCTGCTGCAAGAGCATCAAGAGGGGGGGGAAGATACAGCAGCACGTGTGTGGAGCTTGCAGCAGCAGGTCGCTTCGCTCGTGAGCGTCAATGATAAGTTGTCGCAGTGGATTTGTCGGCTGCTGCAGCTCTTCCTGCAGCGCTTACACCACAGCCACAGTGGAAGCAGCAGCGCAAGCAGTCCGAGCAGCAGCACAGAGAGACGCAACGGTTTTCTCCATCAGTCTGCGCCTTCTACGCCAACTACGCGGGAAGATGACTTCGAGACGCTGCGTGAGCATCTCGGCGAGCTGCTCGTCTCCCTGAAGCAGCAGCCGTGGCAGCAAGAACTGCAGCTGAGTCTCTCCTCAGCGCTGCAGCAGCTGCAGTTGCAGCCGCAGCAATTGCAGCACTCGCAGCAGCGGGAGCAGCGTCTCTTGCGGGGTCGGAGGAGGTCTATAGGGCTTAGAAGAACGCGTTCGAGCTCGCCACAAAGCCGCAAAAGGCAGCTGCAAGTCAGGTGCTTCCGACGCAGCAAAAGCTGCTGCAGCATGCGCAGAAGACACAGCAACAGCGGCAGTGCCGAAGGAGCTGCTGGGAGCAGCTGCAGAGGGGTAGCAGAGCAGCAGAGCGCCTTGTTGCAATGGCATGCACAGGTGCAGCGGAGAAAGTATTTGACTGCGGCTCTCGACACAGCCGAACTTGACATGCGAAGCTCGCTGCTACAGCAGCAGCAGCAGCTAGAGACACAGCAGCAGCAGCAGCAAGAACGACCAAGACTCTGCTGCTCAGTGTCTGTCCAGACAGAAAGAGAGGAGCCGCTTCTGAGCAAAAGTTCAGTAGAAGGCGTCGAGGGTGGGCAGGATGATGATGTTCAGGAGTTGCAAGAGCAGCTTCAGCAGCTGCGAGAAGACTGGAAGCACATGCAGGAAGAAGTCGCCGCTGTACGGGTAGGCTTTGCCTGCCTCCTCTCTCTCCTAGGAGTGTTGCAACTCTGAGTCTTGGATTTCACTTTCCCCTCGGGATGATGTTGATGTTTTTTTTCCCGTTTGTGGCGATCTTCTCACCTTGGAAAATCTGCCCTGACTGTGCTGTTTTGATGCTTTTGCAGGAAGCAGGGAGGCAACGCGAAGAAGCGCTGCAGAAAGATTTGTCTGCCGCAAAGCAAGAGCTGCTGGAGCGCACTCGAAATGCAGAGCAGCAGCAGAGGGAGAGGGAGACAGAGGCGCAAGAGAGGCACAAACAGCAGCAGCAGCAGCAGCAGCAGGCAGATATGCTGCAGGCAGCTGAAGAGGCTTTGCGCCAGCAGAAGGAGGAATACGAGGCATTGCTTCGTGCAGCTCGCGAGGATGCATGCAAAGAGAAGCAGGCTGCTGCAGAAGCAGCAGCAGCTGCTGCTGCTGCTGCTCAAGTGGAAGCTGCATGTGGTGTCGCACGAGAGACTCCGGAGATGGTATCTGTTGGCGTTCAGACAAAGAAGCAGCAGCAAAAGGAGACGCTGCTGCTGCAGCGAAGAACGCAGACTGAGCCAGAGTTTCTCGCTTCTGATCTTGTCGATGTTGAAGCTCAAACGGAGGTGTCTCTGATGCATCCGCTGCTGCTGCAACTGGCTGTGCAGCAGCAAGAGCAACAAAAGGGGGCTGCAAGCGACGCATTACAGACAGAGGCAACTGGAAAGACTGCACGCAGTCAGGAAATCGGCTTGCAGACGCTGCTGCCGCTCCAGCGCAGCGTAAAGATCCAGTGCAACAGGGAGAAGCCTGCTGCAGCAGCAGCAGCAATCAGTGGTAACGCACAAGATGCGCAAACGCAAGTAGATCCGGCAGACTTTGAAGAGGACAAGCAGCAGCAGCAGCAGCAGCAGCAGCAGGAGAATCAACTGCAGCAGCAGCAGGAGAATCAACTGCAGCAGCAGCAGGAGAAGCAACTGCAGCACCAGCAGGAGAAGCAACTGCAGCACCAGCAGGAGGGCAGTTCTTTCGAAGGTGTTGCGACTTTATTGGGAAAGGAGGTTTCAAATGTGCCGACTTGCGATACTCCGGTTGTAAGAATTCGCCGAATTAGCAGCAGCAGCAGCAGCGATCGCAGCAGCAGCAATCGCAGCAGCAATCGCAGCAGCAATCGCAGCAGCAATCGCAGCAGCATGCATCGGGCAATCCGCATGCGCAGGAGTCAGCGAAGCAGTCGCAGCGTTTCTTGGAATCGCATTTCAGAGGCTTCCCCTTCTGGTTCAAGGCGACGTTCTGCCTCTACAGCTGCTCTTGCGGCAGCAGCAGCCGCAGCAGCAACTGCTGCTGCAGCAACTGCTGCTGCTCGTTGCAGCTGCCGCTGCTGCAAGAAACGGCAGCTGCTGGATCGCTCACTGCTGCAAGCAGTCGGTGCTGCAGATGCGGAGGGTTTACTGGCTCGAGCGCAAGCTCGATCTCATTACAAGAAGTATAAGCGGAAGCAACCGCATCTGCTGCATAGTAGTAGCAGCAGCAGCAGCAGTGAAAATAGCTCTGGAGGCTTTCTCAGACGCTCAACAATACGGCCTGCTGCTGGCATGCGCGCAGCTGAAAGGCGGCGGGAAAGAAGACGTCTCGTGCAGCATAGACAGCAGCAGCAACCCCACCACTCTCACCACCATCCCCAGGAGCGACAGCAGTCGGAGAGTGACACATCTTGGGGTGTCAGCTTAGCAGCGAGCCGCTTTTCCCGAAAGCGGCTGCAGCAGCAGCAGCAGAAACTTCACCAGCAGCAGCAGCAAGAGCAGCAGCCGTCGCACAGACACGAACCACCCACGTATCCGGTAGAAGAATTTGTCGATCTCCTGAAGGAAATTGACGGCATCGCAGATCCTGCTGTACCGTCCCCCCGTACAAAGCATAGACAATCCCAGCAACTGCAGCAGCAACTACAGCAGCAGCAGTGGCAGCTGGAGGCAGCATCTGCTGCTCCTAGCGCATGGCGTAGCATGCGGCATGCAGCGGTGCTGCCTCGCCTTCGAGTCAAGTCAACAAAGCACTTGCAGCATGCAGCTTGGGGGCGGGGTATTTTTGCTAGCAGGGACGTATTATTCCCTGCAGCAAAGCAGCAGCAGCAGCAGCACCTTCTGCAAGAGGCTGCATTTGCCTTTGTTGCCGTGCTAGCAGCGAATGCAGTGGCTAGAGGCTGCCGATTACTCTGCTCGTCTTGTGGTGGCTTCTTCACATGCGCGCATATGGCGAAGGCAGCAGCAAGGGAGACGTTTGACGGTGTGGAAGGCACGTCCATCGCATCGGCAGCAGCAGCATCAGCAGCAGCTTGTTCTTCAAGTTTTGCAGCAAAACTTGAAGAACAAGCTGCTGCCGATGCAGGCACTTGCACCGCTGTGCTGTGGAAGCAACAGCTCCTGACGGAGGAGCAACGGCATATGCTGCCTCGCTGGCTGCAGCCATGCTGCTGCCCCTTCGATGCACAAGTCGTGTATACTCGAGTTTCCACTGCAGCAACCTCAGCAGACACCACGGCAGCGGCAACAGCAGCATTCGTGCTCCATGGGCAGCAGCAGACGGTGCTGCGCCTTACAGACGAAGACGCACAGAAGCGAAAGCAAGAGATGCAACTGAAAGAGATGCAACTGAAAGAGATGCAACTGAAAGAGATACAACTGAAAGCGATGCAACTGAAAGAGATGCAACTGAAGGAGATGCAAATGAAGGAGATGCATATGGAAGAGATGCAACTGAAAGAGATGCAACTGAAAGAGATGCAGCAGCAGCTAGTTTTGGAGCAGAAGAAGAGGCAAGACATTGAGCAGCTTATGCAGCAGCAGAGACAGATGGTTGGAGCCGCAAAGACTCTGAAGGCTGAGGTGTATGCCGCGGCAAGCAGAACGCTGGTTGCAACTGCTGCATGCAGAGGCATGCTGCAGGAGTTGCAGACGTTCTTTAGAGACCTCCTGCAGGAGCTTCCACAGCGCGATCAGCAGCAGCACTTGCAGCAATTGCTGCTGCTTTCCAGCAGCACCAAGCAGCAACAGCTGCTGCTGCTCCCCCTCGTTCCTTCTGTGCTGCTGCCAGAGAGGCGGCTTTCTTCGTGGCTGCTCCATCAGGTTCGTGCATCCTGAAAAAATTCTTTTTTCGCTGCATTCTTTGTCCTTCTGTGCAGCCTTGAAGTGGTAATGATGCTGCTGCATGCTTCTACTGTTGCTGCTGTTGCTGCATGCTTCTGCTGCTGTTGCTGCATGCTTCTGCTGCTGTTGCTGCATGCTTCTAGTGCTGCTGTCGCTGCATACTAGTGCTGCTATTGCTGCATGCTTCTACTGCTGCTGTTGCTGAATACTAGTGCTGCTATTGCTGCATGCTTCTAGTGCTGCTATTGCTGCATGCTTCTACTGTTGCTGCTGTTGCTGCATGCTTCTACTGCTGCTGCTATTGCTGCATGCTTCTACTGTTGCTGCTGTTGCTGCATACTTCTACTGTTGCTGCATGCTACTAGTGCTGCTACTGCCGCATGCTTCTACAACTGCTGCTATTGCAGCATGCTTCTACAACTGCTGCTATTGCCGCATGCTTCTACAACTGCTGCTGTTGCTGCGTGCTTCTACTGTTGCTGCATACTTCTAGTGCTGCTGTTGCTGCATGCTTCTACTGCTGCTGTTGCTGCATGCTTCTACTGCTGCTGTTGCTGCATGCTTCTACTGCTGCTGTTCCTGCATACTTCTAGTGCTGCTATTGCTGCATACTTCTAGTGCTGCTATTGCAGCATGCTTCTACAACTGCTGCTATTGCCGCATGCTTCTACAACTGCTGCTGTTGCTGCATGCTACGGCTGCTGCGTCCGCAGGTTTGGCGATGCCTCTACGTCTTTGTCGTGCAGCAGCACCGCAGCACACAGCAACAGTTGCAGGAGCAGAAGCTTCTTCAGGCTCAGCAGCATCGAGACTTGGAGCAGAAGTTGCAGCAACGATTGCAAGAGCAAAGCGCGCAGCGACCGCAGTCACGCTACATGGATACAGCTCTGCTGCTGCTGCAGGCAGACAAGCAGCAACTGCAACAGAGAGAGCAATCCCTTCAGCAGCAGCAGAGAAGCCTCCAGCAGCAGGCACACGAACGCGAGCAGCTGCTCAAGCAGCAAGAAAGGGAGTTGCAGCAGCTGCGCATGGAGCAGCAGGAGCAGCAGCAAAGGTTCGAAGCGGAGCTGAGAGAGCAGCAGAGGGATGCAGAGGAAGCCGTGCAGCGACTTTCAAACAGACTGAAAGACTTGCTGGTAAGCATCACGCATGTTGAAGAGATGCAGCAGGCGCTGTTGCACAGAAAGTCTCTTTGCAGTTTAGGAGCAGTATCTGGAGATGCTCAGTAGGAGCTGCCGTCTCTACGCTTTCTTGGTGTTGCTGAGCAGGCAGAGCAACATCCCCCGATCCATCAGCAGCAGCAGCAGCAGCAGCTGCAGACTGCAGAGCAGCAGCTGCTTCGGGAGCAGCGGCAACTGCAGCAGGAGCTCCGACGCCTCGGCGAAGACAAGCACAAGCTTCAGAAGCAACAGCGAGACTTTGACTGCATGAACGAACGGCTTCAGCGTGATCAGCGAAACCATCAGCAGCAGCAGCAGGAGCTTCAGCAGCAGCAGCAGGAGCTTCAGCAGCAGGAGCAGGAGCTCCAGCAGCAGCAGCAGGAGCTGCAGCAAGAGCAGCGGAAACTGCAGCACGAGCAGCAGGAGCTGCAGCAAGAGCAGCAGAAACTGCAGCAAGAGCAGCAGAAACTGCAGCAAGAGCAGCAGGAGCTGCAGCACGAGCAGCAGAAACTGCAGCACGAGCAGCAGAAACTGCAGCACGAGCAGCAGGAGCTGCAGCATGAGCGTGCAGATGTGAAGCATCAGAGACAGGAGATGCAGCGGCAACAGCAGGCTGTGCTGCAGCAGCAGAGAGATCTTCAGAGGCAGCAGCGCGAGCTGCTTCAACGTGGCAGCGAAGTGCAGCAGCTGCAGCAGCAGCTTTTGCAGCAGCAGCAGGCAGCCGATGAGCTGCAGTGTCGTCTAGAAAGTGAGGATCGGCGTATAGCGTCGGCTGCAGAGCAGCAGCGAGTAGAGGCAGAGCGACGTTCGCAGGAGCAGGATATGCAGCAGCAGCAGCAGCTTTTGCAGCAGCAGCTTTTGCAGCAGCAGGAGGAGACTCTTCGGAGGAAGCAGAGCAAGCTTGCTGAAGGCGAGCATGCGCTTTCAGAAAAGCGACGTCTGCAGGAGCAGCGTCTGCAGCAGCAGCAGCAGCGTCTGCAGGAGGAGCAGCAGCGTCTGCAGCAGGAGCACAAGGAGGTGCAGCAACAGCAGCACGAGCTGGCTATTCGAGAGGAGGCTGCACGGCAGCTGAAGTTTCAGCTGCAGCAGCAAAGACAGGAGCTCGAATCACGCAAGCGTCAGTACGAGCACCAGCGGCAGCAGCACGAAGAGGCTGAAGAAGCCTCCCTCGTGCAGCGACTGCGAAGTGAGATTGAAACTCAGCAACAGCATATTCAGGTAAGCGCTGTAGTGTTTTTTTTGTCGAGATGTCGCCTGCAAGTGTGGCATGGGCTGTAGGACGACTGCCCGCATGCAGCTCGCGCACTGACTGTTGCGGCTGCTGGATTCGTACTTTTGGCGCTTTGTCTGTGAGTGCACGGCTTTTTTTTCTCAGGAGCTTTTTGAGCAGGCACTGTCTTTCCAAAACGCGAATGATGAGCTGCAAAAAAGGGTTCTGGATGCGCAACAGGAGCTGCAGAGAGGACAGCGTCGCAGCACCCAGCAGGTGGAATTGCTGCAGCAGCAGGTAGAATTGCTGCAGCAGCAGCTGGCAGCGATGAAGCAGCAGCAGGAGGCGCAGCAGCAAAACGTATGCGAAGATGCAGCACGGGTGCAAATAATGGCACTGGAGAGTCTGCAACAGCAACAGCAGGGGGTGGAGGAGCAGCAGCAGCAGCGGCTGCAGCAAGGGGAGGGTACTTGTGAGCAACGCCAGCTGCTCGTGGAAAGGTTACAGCCTAACGTGAAGACGGCAAGGGGCGATTCGAAAGAACAGCTTACTGAGACGCAGCAGCAGCTGGAGCAGCTGGAGAGTCTGCAGCAGCAGCACGACAAGCAGCAGGAGGCGAAGCTGGATCGCCTTCGGCTGCATGCAGAGCGATCTCTCGCGTGTTACGCTTTGCTCGCACGTCAGCTAGACAAGCAGTATGCGCGGTTGGATCGGGAGCAGCAGGTTGCTTTGACGGATTGTCTGCAGGAGCTTAAAGACCACTTGGAGGGACTGCTTTTCTTGCTGCTGCAGGAAGTTTCGAAGAGCAGCAAGCCTGCCGTGGAAGGCAGTGCTGCAGGAGGCTGCAGCGATCGCAATGGCAACGGCGAGCTTGCGCAGCAGCGCGAGTTAGGGGAACCTGAGCTTTTATACGACGTTTCTGCGATTGCAGCAGACGCTTCTTTGCGGCAGCCATGGAGGAGAGCGCAAGAAGATCATCCGACATGTGAATCAGTATCGCAGCCGTCCTGCTCGGGGGTGTCTCAGCGTTTTGCTCCTCAGAATCCTGAGGCTGAAGAAGGGATGGCTCAGCTAGCCGCGCAGCGAGCACTTGATCAGAAAATCGAAGATTTGCAGCAAAAGGGGGAGTTGCAGCAGCACTTGTCTGCACAACAGCAGCAGCAGGAACAACAACAGCAGCAGCAGCAGCACAAAGCGGCTCAAGAGGAGAGGAGCATGCTCAAGAGAGAAGAAGATGTGCAGCAGCACCCCGTATGTGCGGTACAGGAGCTGCGGCTGGAGCAGCAGGCGGTTCTTCGGCGAGAGCTGCATTCGCAGGAGGAGACAGAACTGATGAATCTCCTGGAGGAGGGGCAGCGTCTGCATGCGCACCAAGAGACTTGTGATTGTCGTGAAGAGAAGCGGATGCAGCATCCACTGCATGTCTGTGAAGAAGACGACCAGTGCGTCGAGGGAGTCTCTGAAGAGCAAGCCTTTGAGGAGGGTGTGCAGCAGCAGCAGCGGCTTGTGCGGCTGCTGCTGCGACGAATTGAGCGGCATGTTTCAGCAACTGAGGAGAGGATGCAGCCGCAGGCAGAGGGGGGAGAGCCTCTCCAGAGGGAGCAGCAGGCGCTTCTTCTGGAGAGTCTTGCAGCGCAGCGTGCCTTGCTGAAGGGCATGTGCCTCCATCTTCGTAGGGAGCAGCACTTGCTGCAGCAGTTGCTGCAGCGGCAGCAGCAGGAAGCAGACAGCCGCGTGGCACAGCTGGCAGAGTTTGTTCTGATGACAGTAAGGGGCTATTCGCGGTATATTGGCATGCAGTGTAAGGGAGGCGTCAACAGCAGTACGAGGAGTGGCGAGGAAATCAGCAGTTCTGGCTCCGGCACGAGCAAAAGCAGCAACAACTGCGGCAGCTATTTGCCGGGAGTCAGCAACAGCTCCAAGGATACTTATAGCAGTCGGGGGAGTTGTGCTGCTGCTCTCTGCAACTCCGTTCTCTCTGCTGCAAGCGAGGAAACAGAAGGCTCCCTAGAGGGGCCTCTCATTCCTGCGGCGCCAACAGTGCAGCAGCTCCTGGATGCGCTAGCGTTGCGCGAGCCCGCTGATGCTGCTGCTGCATGCACGCAGCAGCAGCAGCAAGGAAAGGAGCAGCAGCAGCAGCAGCAGCAGCAGCGCCATCCAGATGAAGGTCTGCGTTTGTCCGTTAGTAGCATTTCTGTGGGGAATCTTAAACAGCAGGATGTTGTCATTCTGGAAGCTTTTGTGACAGCACTACACCGTCTTGTGCTGCGTTGCACTGCTGCTGCTGCTTGTCTTGGTCAGAAGGAAGCATTGCCTGTGCAGGCGACACCAGTGGTGGATGCGGCGGCTTTTCTTGCGAATCTTCAAGACTCCGAAACGCATGCAGAAGCGCTGGAGAGGGAGAGATGCCAGCCTGCTCGTCTCAGCTGCTACCCAGCTTCAGACGCGGCAGTCATGGACCCCCCAGCAGCGGCTCAGACGAGTGGCAGCGCTCTAAGGGATCTGCTGCGCTTCCAGAGCGACTTCAGTGCCAGCGGAAGGGGTGGGGAAAGTTTGGAAGGGAGCTTGAAAAATGTCGCCTGCCATGCAGTGCGAACGTCCACTCGCTCCGCCTCTGATTTCACAGCAGAGCGCAGCAGCAGTCGCAGGGGCAGTCACAGCAGCAGCAGTGGCAGCGACAGTCACAGCAGCAGCAGTGCCAGTGCCAGTGGCAGTCACAGCAGCAGTGCCAGTGCCAGTGGCAATCACAGCAGCAGCAGCAGCTGCGGCAATAGCGCCACAGATGACATCCCCAGCAAGTATGATGCTCGAGTCTCGCAAGACTGCCACAGCCACGGCGACTTTGCTATCCGCCATAGCAGCAGCCCTCCTCCAGCAGAGGGGGGGTTCCCCGATGGCATTTCTGCTTATTCGGGAGGCGTCTTTGGTAGTGTCACAGCAGCTACAGCAGCTACAGGAGCTACAGCGACGGCACGAGGAGCAGACAGCACCGACAGTGGTGATGCAGCGGCTGAGCTACATGCACAGCAGCCACGCCAGACACCTGATACAAGAGAAGGGAAGCCTCTGCGCGGCAAGGCGCAGACAAGGCTTCAAGTCGGACTGCAGCAAGGACTGCCTCAGGAGACGTTACACCTCGAAAGTGAAGCAGCGGCAGCTTTCGTGCGTTCTGCTGCACCTGCTGAGCAGGAGGAGACCCCCTCCTTCCCGACAACATCCGCCGCGAGCAGCATGCGCTGCGGCAGCAGGAGTTACAGCGGAACTGCGAGCGAGCGGCTTCTGCGGCTGCCCCCAAGAAAGATCTCTCTTGGAGGAGGAGGAAGACGAGCAGCGTTTGCAGAGAAGCCTGCAGAGGGGCCTCCTCCTAAAGTCACAAAAGAAGTGAGAGGGAGAGAGAGAGCTACTTCGCCATCAGGAGGCGGTGGGAGAGATTTTCTGGGGATTACACACGCTCCACCTGCTGCTTCCGCGGACGAAGAAGACTCCTCCGATTTTTCTCTATCTGGCTTATCCAGCATGTCGTCGTTTTGCCCATCGGGAGACACTGGGTAGTGAAGATCCCTCCTTTCGACGGAGCAGCGAGCAGTTAGGGAGCGGGCCTGTCTGGGGGAGTTCCCTTGCTCTCGCTTTTGAAAAAGCGGCTCTGTCGGCTTGCAGGGGATGGAGTTTTCTTGCCTTATAGCTCTCATTGAGAAGAGCCGTATAAGTCGTTTGTTTCAAGTGTCTGGAGGTGCCCAGCATCGCTGCCCCAGTGGGCATTTACGCTGTTCACGTTTTTTGTTGTTCACCCCTGCTTTTGCAGGGTTGAACAACTGCTCTGCTGCATGGTAATTTATTTGTCTCTCTGGATTTTATTTCTTGACCGAGAGCGCACTCTCTGCGTTGCACGGAGGGGGCTTGCTTTCCTTCCTCTAAATTTTTCGAGAACTGGCTTCAGTTTTATGTAGGGAGTTTACACGAGGCGTATACGTGACGCCGATCCAGCAGGCCGCTGGTACCGTAGGCACGTTACCATAGTCTCGGCGACTTAGAGTGCGAATTTTGTGAGAGCCAGCGGCTTGTCCTTTCTTTGCTGGAGTTCAAAGGTTCGCAAAAGCCCAGGGTTGCTTTTGGCTGGAGCACTGTCAGGAGATGCATGCGGATATAACAGTAAGGGCGCAGAATTGCATGCACACACAACTGCATGGTTTAGTTTTACGGAGCATCAGCTGGCATGCAGGCCGCTCTCTCTCTCCCTGCTAGCTGGAGGGCAAATGCAGAGTTAGCGGCAAATGTTTAGCTTAGACCCTGATACACAAACTGTAACTACCGGTGTGCCAAAAGGGTTTCCCATCACCTCGGCAAATTAGAGGCAAGGATTGGATGCACCCTACCTCTGTCACTACGTTTTTCTGACAGATAGACTGGAGCTCCTCATCGGCTCTGCTGGCCTAATCACTTTGAAAGGAAGCACATGCATTGCATCAAACCTGCAATGGTGGATTTAAAGATACAAATGCAAGCGAATAGTGCAGTGATAAAGCGTCGGCAAGACCCCTTCGTCAAGGTACGTTTCTTCAATCCTTAGAGCAATGAATGGCGAGAAGCTGGCACAGCCGAGTTTCTTCTGCACTGCCGCAGCTGTCTAGTTTCTTGTGTTTTTCTGGGGCCCAATCCATTTAGCTAGAAATTGCACTGCACCAAAAAAATTTTAAAGTGGCAATTGGAATCACAGCTGACCAGATATTTCTACAGCGTCCGAATTGCAGCGTTGCTTTCGCAGATGGATCGCCTTATGCAAAGGAATATCGAGTCGACTCCAAAGTATTGGCATATTCTCGTGCTCCAGGGCTGCTTTTAGAAAAGATTTTCTTGGTCACCTTTGTTGAAGTTGAACACAATTGGATCTTGGCATTCTTGACCGAGCGCGAAGGCACTGAGGGCAAGACTGCATTCTTGAGCGATCTTTCTTGCCCTTATGCCAGCTGAGCAAAACGGTGAGCGTTATCGCGCCCGCAGATGAGGATTTCGCGGTGCTTTCAGCCAAGCTGTCTGCAGCAGGATGGCGTACATAGGAACTGCCTTTGAGATCCTCTGTATCCCGTAGATGAAGTTCGTCTAGTATTACATACAACAATACGCTACTCAAAAACCGAAAGGCGAGGGTTGCTCCAAAGCCTCTTGCCCCGGACGGCTCGGGGCCAATGGATGTCGCTAAACACCGCTTCATCACGCAGCACGCGCAAAAAGCCTCTACTTTCTTCAGCTTCTCAGCAACCTCTCGGCGATGCGTTGGCGCTTGAAACGCAGCTCACTTTAAAAAGGCATTCGGCGTCAGACTAATATGAGGAAATCTGCTATTCAGAATGCATAACTCCGCTTCAGCGTGCACGAGCTCCTGCAAGAGCCACCCAGCATAAGCATAGGATTCTGAACGGGGGATTAGGCAGAGCACTGTACTGGCAGAAACCATAGCGTCGACATTGCAGTGCAGGATAAAAGGAGCGAGACCACCAACGGATCTAACACAAAAAGAGTGTAGCCTCTCTAGCTGTTCCTATTTGCCTCCATCACAGCACTTCCACGATATCCCATGTGTAGAACATTTTAACCGATTACAAAATACCCTCCAGCATCGTTGCAGCAAGTGCTCCCGATACAATCAGAACAGCAACAAGGACGATGGCAAAGTGCATTCAACCATGCTTTTCCAGACAGTACTCAGAAGCAAGGCAACACAGTTAGCCGTGGTTCGTGTCTCTGAAACTCAAGGCACACATATATATCTGAGTACACAAAAACGCTGCAGCATAATCAGAAGACATTACTGTCTGCAAGGACCCATCAAGGCCGCTCTCTAAGAAGCCATGAACCAAAATCCTTCACAGGCTTGCGATTTGTTCAGCCCAAAACTCTGCGCTTTGCGTCCCTTCAAAGCTTCTCCTCAGGGATCCTTGGCGTGAAAAGAAGGTGCTTTCTAAAAGCGGCTCATGTGTTACCGTACATACAAGCCATCCCCGCTACTTTGCCTCAGTGCCTAGCACAATGCAGCACCTTAAAAACACGACGTATTTGGAGGACACGGTAGAATCTCTCAACTACATAGCCAGATGCAAGGCATCAAGCGTCATGGGAACTATACACTCTAGCTTCTTTTCACTCGGCTGTACCGATAAGACCGTTTGGCTGAGCCGCGGATCATGTACTAGATTTGTATCGGGATGGTAGTGTTTCCTTGAAAATTGTTGCTTTTTTGCTTTTTAAGCGATACGAGCGCCTTTCGGTGGTAGAAGAAGAGCGCGTAAACAGCACCGTTGGCTTTGCGCTGTAAATTGCTGAAATATCCGGAAAAAATAGACTTACAAAGATGTGAAGTCTGCGCGCTTCTCAATTACGATTATCCAGGCCAACGTCCCACTATCTGAGAGTGTATGCCGCTCGTTCTTCACCACGAAACGCCACGTAAATGCCGTATCGCTTCAAAAAGCTACCAGAAATGAAGCTGTGAAATTCAGCTTATACAAATGGCGGCTTTAGAGATGTGAAGAGTGCGAAAAGTGTAAAAATATATAGTGCAACTGAGCACATGTTAGTCAAAACACTCACTGCCCAAACTGCCTGACACGCATCCTACTGGCTTAATTATGATGTTTTTGGAAAGATGAGGTGTTTTGAATAAATACCTTTCCTGTATAGTTTCTGTGCATATATGGGGCGTGTTTTCTTGGTAGGGATTTGACGGAGCTTCGTTCAATTGCATGCGATTTTCAACTACTTTCCCGCCTCAAGAATTCTTTGTCCCTATATCAGTACCGAAGGTACGAGGGTGCTGTGCGAGGCAGCAGCCATTTGTTTCACAAATGCCTTTTTTACTGAGACTACAATGCCCTGGTAGCTTGGTTGATAGAGATAAGAAAGCGACGCCACACGGGGGGGCGTAGGGGGGGATGGTGAAGAAACTCTCTCTAGGCCCGTCAGCAGCAAATATGTACTGTCTTCCTAGCATTTGGATAATTTGGATCAATACACAGTGAGCAGGCAAGCAAAGCTGGGGAATACTGTTTGCACAGATGAGCGGTAGCAAATAGGTTCAGGTGGACTACTGCAAGAGCAGCAAATAAAAGGTTGTGCTGCAATACATGGTGGCATCATGGTATTTCAAGAGCTAAAATGTATGATTTCCGTTGTTCTTTTGGACTCCAGCAAGTATTAGCCCATGATATAGCATTCCGCATTGGCCTCGGTGTACAACCCAGAAAACCATGCAAATGTGGCTGGTGCTTGGCAAGGGTAGTTCTGGATACAATGCATTTCGCTCGTTTAATCCTTTACAAAACATATATGAAGAAGGTGCATGTATACATACCAGGGTACATCGTACAAGCATATGCAAATAAACCCCGATGTGCGCGCCTACATAAGTAGATTCATATTGGTCTGAAACCCTCGAATTGCCTGTTGGGACTGCAAAAGCGCAAAAATAGGCCGCATGACGAAAATAGGTATAGCAGTGTGTTTGAAATACAGTGATGGACGTCCTATGCTTTCGGATCGCAGAGACAAGGGCCGATGAGAGAGGGGGTAACCTTTTCACACGAGAATACGCGGTTTCATCATTCTGCAGACTTTGCTACAGCTCAAGCTTTGAGATATGAATGGATTCTTGTGAACTATCAATAGGAAGCTTCCGTTGCTTAGCTGACCTGAAATCTCTTATCTTCTGCTTGGGACTTTCCGTTTGGCCTGCATAATGTTCGCTGTACTTTCAGAGAGGCGGTAAAGACCGCATCCGAAAAGGGAAATGCAGCCCAGCAGAGCCACAGCAAGGGCGCCAATGGCGCCATACTGTAAATGGTGCTCCTCTATTCTGCAGGCTGTAGCAACTGCCAACGCCGTACACTGTAGTGCCTGTTCTCTGCTCATGGTGTTTACCTCCACTACAAAGAGTGCGCCTTGATCTTCAGCCTCTCCAGCTTGTTTCTCGTAGCCGGAGAACTGAAGTTTATCAAAGAGACAGTCGGCTTTACAGCTGACAGGCCATTTTCTTAACACACCCACGCTGTACTGGGTGTAGCCACAGAACAAACCCCAATCCATTAACACGTGCGCTCGGAGCATTGCACCGGATACCTCTCCAGTGCCCGATTGCATCTTTTCGAGACAATTCAAGTCACCCCTTGTGAATTGAGGAAACCAGAAAGCTCTGTGACTTCGGACAGGAAGCTCGGCACTGGTGGACGGTGGCTCCTTGGGTAGAAACTTCCCGAAGTGCTGTTGTGCCGGAGAAATCAGCTGATCACCACTAAAGCCTATGGAAGGCTGCAGATACGGGTGACTTGGGGCGTACTTCAGAGTGTCCGCAATTGTGTGTGAAATGTTGAGCATCTGTTCCCCCGCGGCCTTTGCTGAATTGCTTTTTGAGAGTAGTGGCTTACTCTGGGGAAGTGCTTGCTCGACGAGCTTACGTAAATCGGGTTCCAAAGTTGATGGAATGGCGATGGAAGGTACTGTCTTGAACGTTAAAAGCACCGTAGACATCGGGGGCTCTCCACTGGAGAACCCTTGGGACTGTTCTTCCATGGGTCCTTCAGCACTATCATCGCTGCCAGAAGTTTCCAATTGTCCTTGGCGTGCATAAAGATCAAGGAGCGCTTCATGTAGGGGACTTCCAGTCGTACGAGATCTTGCGTCTTCTGCAAGGGAGTTCAGTCCCAGCAGGTACACAGCGTATGCCAAGGTGGAGAGGACCAGGGCCAAGTAAGCCAAATTGCTGATTAGGGCTACAATAGCACATAGCAGCTCAGGGCTTTTGCGAGCTCCACAAGGGATCAGCACAAGAAAACAGCCGAGCGAACAGTGAAGGATGCAGAGGACCAACCCCCCGGTCGTCATGAAGAAAAGGCAGCTCAAGCCAACTCCAAATGTCAGGAAGAACATAAAGCAAG
Organism: Cyclospora cayetanensis; assembly: GCF_002999335.1. Classification (NCBI taxonomy): domain Eukaryota; phylum Apicomplexa; class Conoidasida; order Eucoccidiorida; family Eimeriidae; genus Cyclospora; species Cyclospora cayetanensis. Next base: position 80,247 of record NW_020312336.1, on the reverse strand, counting down.
GGATACAGCGAGGACAACTGCAGAAGCATGGCTTCGGTTCCACCTGTTCTCCTGCTCTGTCGCCTGCTAGATCACGGCTGTGTGGCATCGTCCAATCCCGGAAGAGGCAGTAGGGTGAGTTTAATTAAAAATAGAAAGGATAAGGGTTTGAGACTACAAATGTTCATCTTTATCCCGACAGCCCATTCTGTGGTCTACGTAGACATTCATAATAAGAACACAATAGAACCGTTGACGCCTTCTTGCGCTCTCGGAGGACTGACGACAGTGACTCGACCTCAGAGGCCTCGGTGGGAAATTGGGCGTGAAACCCTCCTCTCCAAACCAAGTTAATGAAATCTTAGAACAGATTCCTTATGTTCTATAGAAAAGAGCCTCGTAAACCAAAGTTTGGTGCGTGGGCGAGGTATTTCACACACAGGGAGGTGACAGGCAGCCAATCGATGCGGCTATGCCTCTCACAGTCTCACCCAGCCGACCCTTATCAAGGAATTCCCTAGTCCACATGTAAAGCTTTACTTATATATAATAATCAGCATAATAGACACTGGGAAGAATAGCATCTCTGAGAAGGGTCATGGACAGACCAAGAAAAGAAGCAATGCGTAGACCACGACCGATACAGGCACACGTAATGCTGCAGGCTCCAAAAAAAACGCTAATGACGAAGCACTGCTTCCTCCTCCCTCTAATATTTGCTCTGCCTTGAAGACAACCAGAAAGGCTGGCGTGATGGCCTTCTGTGAGAGTGACTATTCTTAGATGAAATTGGCCCAAGCAAGAGAACCTGCACACGCGTTCATCCCAACGCTCGTTTATGCTCTTTTTCCTCGCATGGGGGTGCAAGCCTTTCTTCGGAGAGAGAATACACGGAGGCCCCTGATAAAGCAGGACCGAATGCTCTTTCCTCTATCGGGCCTTTCTCTGAGTGGAGCGACGAAACGAAGAGGGCAATCAAGGCAATTTTTCTCGTTCACCCGATACAATATACCTATTTACGGCGAATAAGGCATCCAGGTCTACTACTCATGCACAGATCATCCACACTGGCATCTGCCCGCGACATCCTCCAGCTTCAAACCCTCACAATCTTGCCTTTGATCAATCGCACCTCTATAGGTGGATTTTCGATCGTGGCTGCCTTGAGCAGGTGAATTTTATGCTGCATGGGATCTCCTTGGAATGGTGCACATTAAGCAAATAAGCCCCTTCAGTTGTCCACCACACTTACCCGTGTAACGCTTCATCTGAGGTCTCCGAATGAAAGCACTTGACTACAAACTCAATATAAACTTAACAGATGGTTATTGAGTGTTTCTCGGAAGAACGCTCGCCCTTCCTTGTTCTCGGCCCCTGCCTGTAAGAGTCCGCGACTGGGATAGGTACAGCTACCGTGCGTGTAGATGCGCTCTCTAAATACTTTGAGCATTCACAGCTAGTTGCACACAACAGTGCGTCATCTAGGGTCACGCAAACCATAGTTTGCAATACGCAAGACACATGTACCAACAAAACAGTTAGTCAGTTGCTTACTAATTGTTAGTCATACATAACTAGCTTGGTAGGACGTGTAGAGGTGTACCTCAACCCCCCACGTGCCACTGGAGTGCATGGCTAGCCGTTTTTATGTGCACTATTAGCTCGTGAACGCGCTTAGTTGGTAATGTGAGTGCAGCCCTCATAATTGCTTTTGATCCTCACAGGCGGCATGTTGTTTGATGCCCTTCTACTCCGTGAGCCCTGGGAGTCTCTGGTTGGACGCGAGGTGGGAAAGATGCTCTTTTCAAACCTTTTTAAATACCATTTTAAATGGATTGTACAGCTGATTCACGTTTTGGGATTTCCGTGAGGAAACACTAAGCCGGATCTCTCGAGGGGGTCTCTGTGGTCTGTCCCTCAGGTAAGGTGACAGACGAGAAGTGAAGGGCAACTACTGTCTGAACTTTAAACATCTAAACAGTATAAGGCGGGAGGAGCCTGACTGCTCATAAGCTCCAGCATTCCTGGTTTCTGTAGGCGTGATTGGGGCCTCCTACAGGAAGGGCGGGAAATGGTTGGTATGGTGGCATGCCCTTGGGGAAAGAGCGAGCGACTGTGGTAGGGATTTTGCGTCAAGCTTCAATAGACTTATCAGAAAGCTCTATCCAAGTTGTGCTGAAGTTTATATCGCCAGTGCACAATTTTTGGATCTAGAGCTAGCTGTGGAGCTGCAGAATGCCTGCTTACGACACCGTCGCCTTGCATCTCTAGTGCACGAGTTTGCTCAAGAATGACGGCAAAGCTCCTGTTGGCTGGCTAAGAAAGCTGATTCTAAGGAGTCATGACGGCGTTTCGGCTAATTGTGCTATCGTTGTCTGCGCCAACAAGAGAGGCTCAGGAGGCGAATCAACTTCCTGCGGGCGTTGAGGTATCGGGGGCCTTGCTTCATTGCGCGCGGCCAAAAACAGAGAGCTAGAATATAAGCTTTTTCACAGCTCAAGCGCAACCGCTGCCGGTGCTCTGTTCCAGTGTTTCAGGTGTACAGACACCTCGCAGTCAAACGATCACCCCACGGCGGCCGACGCACGCGACTCCTAATTTGGGAATAGCTCATTTCCTGTGTTCCCTGTTTGAAACCACACTGCAAAAATGTATTTAAACACGAAGTTTTAGGAATATAGAGCAAGGCACCTCCGCAGGGACTGCTTCACCATGCTGGGAGGGCCTTAGGGGCCTCTCTCTCCGCTCCAACTTCTGGCGCTTCCGCACACTTTTGTGAGCCCTCTTGGCGGCAACGCATTGCCGACGGCCTTCTTTGGATGCGCCCTCCATATATTTGCGTGTGGCAGCTAGGGCATCTCCCCCCTCCCGAACTTCCTTCTGTCGGACTACTCGAACTGCCGCCTTGTCTCGGGTTCCCTCGACGTCTCGGCACTCAGATGCGCTTCGAAGAACGCGGCAGAAGAAGCGCTCGGCAGCCTTAAGGGGAGCTTCAAGCCACGAGATGTACGGACAGCCGGGCCGAGGGGAGCAAAGCCATCGCTCGCTGCCATGGATGCAGAACTCGCCCTCGTCAGCGCCCTGCAGCTCCGGGAGATGCTACAGCAGTATTGTAAGCGTCCTCATGAAGCCGCTGTACGAACGCTTCATGCGCGTTCACGGCGCAACAGTCGAGTGGTGACCCTTGCCACCCCGCCTCTAAGCATCGCGTGCCTCTGTGCTGCGCTATTCCATGCCTTTTGCAGCCCCTCGATCCTCTCAAGTCCAGGAACTAGCGGCGGAGTGCGAAAAGTGCGCCAAACAGAAAGCTGCCCGCCGCGGCTTTCGCAGCAATGGGCGAACGTTTCATAGATTGCCGAAGGGTGACGCTTGCAAGTTGCGGGCGTCCAGTGCCTCACTGCCTCAAGGCGTCCTTCGTTTCACCCCTATTCAGGCATCTGTATATGTTATACATAGATGAACCAGCAGGAACACGCTGTCTGTCGTCGTGTGGGCTGCGTGCTAAGACACCCGATGAATCCGTTTTTCTCTGCACCTCCCGTGTCGCTGGGTGTGGCCTCATCTACACATGAGATATCTCGTTGGGGTCAAACCTTTGTTTTCTGTGCTGCTTGTCTCTTTGTGCCGCTTTCGCGCCGTCCATACACTGGCGTCTTCCTCGTGCTGCTGCTGCGTGTGCGGGCTCCATGTGCTGCTGTCCGTGTCTTCTGTGTGGAAATCCGTGGCGCTCAAAAATATCGCATTCTGTGCGATGGGGGGAGAAGAGAGGGGTTGCTGTTGTTGTTGCGGTTGCGCCTTGCGGGGCACTTTGAAGATTCTCTGCCAGTGGGTGTCTGCGCAGACACCTCGCCGATATCAAACGCGTTGCAGGGAGGAATGCTGAGTTCGAGGACGCCCGCATGCAGCAGGTATACACGCAGCATCGACCTTGCCTCTGCTTCTTGCCGAAAGTGCAATATTGGCAGCAGAGAGCTGATCTCTAGCGCTGTTGCGGCTACTCCCCGAGTCTGTGTGTTCCTGGAGTGCTGCTGCTGCAGGCGTGCAAGGAGTTGGAAGAGTCTGTCGGCTTTTTTCATTCGATCGCTGCGGCAGACGAGGACCTGAAGCATCAGCAGGAGGAGCAGAAGCAGCAGCAGCAGCAGCAACATGAGCTGCGGGAGGAAGGAGTCAAATGGCTCGAAGGAGGCGACAGCGGGGCAAGCGAAAGCAGCAAGAAGCAGCAGCGCAGGAGCAAGAAGAGCAGCAGCAGCAGACGCCGACACAGGAAGGATAAGGCCAAAGTAGCTGCTGGCTGGGAAGCAGAAGGAGCACCAACACCACCGACACAAGACCCCCTGACTGCAGCAGCTGCTGCAGCTCCCGCAGCTGCTGCTGTGTCACAACAACAGCAGCAGCAGCAGCAATTAGAGGATCTTTTCGCCGACTGGCCAGTAGCTGCCTCCGCAGACGCTTATATGGGGGTTCCAACGCACAACCAGCCGAATTCCCTTGCATGGAGGAGTCTGACTGCCCCCGACTCCTTAGTGCCTCCCCCCGCACCGGATGCCGTCCGCCACAGCCTCCCCTCTGCTCGCGCTGCTGCATCTTTTCCAGCTGCCTCGCATGCGGAAGCAGCCGTTTGGCCAGGGCATGCAGCGAAGGGCTTGCGCGGCAGAGGCCACCCCACCACGGAGAGCACCAGCCACAGCAGCAGCAGCAGCAGGAGCAGCCTTTTTAGCCTCCGCAGCGGGAGGAGCGCAGGCAGCGAGTCGAGTGCAGGCAGCAAGCGCAGCAGCCGCAGGAGGGACAGGGGGTTGAAATCAAGGAGCTCCCCTTCCCAACATCGCCACACATCGAGAGAGGCAGCAGCAGCAACAGCAAAGGGCGAAAGGGGGAAACGCTGCTGCTATCACGTTTGCGTCTCCTCCTTGCACGCCGTGCTGGCTTTTCCTCATGGAGCTGCTGCTGCTGCGGAGGACGCTTTGCTCTTGAACATTGAGCTGCTTGTCTCCTCACAGGTAAGCAGGCTACGCTGTGCTCCCCGCGAGACAAGACCAACTCTGCTTCCCGCCAGCAGCGGCTGCCGCAAGGGCGCCGCAGCTGGATCAACTGGGGTAGCTTTCCTCTCCCTTTTGGCTGAAGATGTTTCCTTGGAAAGGCGTCTCTGAGCAGCTTGCCGCTCAGAGACCTCTGTTGGTGTCTGCCTTCCAGCCATAGTGCCAAAGCAGTCTTGACGCCTCACGCAGCAGGGACCCTTGGGTTACTTCTTGTCGCGCGCTGATACAAGTGCCGAAAGATCGAGGCATGAGGTGCCGTAGCAGCAGCACTGCACGATTTGTGTGTCGTGCCGATGTGTACACTGCATGATGCAGAGCGTCGCAACTGAAAGCCTCGATGTTCCCGAAATTGGTGTTGCTAGCAGCAACAGCGCTGGTGTCTTGGAGGTTACGTGGCGAGGTGCCCGTCGCTTCCGCGTCTCACTGCGGCGAAAATCCAGTTCTAAAAGAAGCAGCAGCAGGAGAAGCAGCCCTGCACGCCTTTTGCGGCGAAGTCTACGGCAGCATGGCGGAAGGCTGAGGTTCTCTCTTGAAGCTGCACGCAGTGGGAAGCCTCTCCTTGTCGCGCAGCTCCCGCTTGACCTACTTGCATGTGCGTGGGAAGAAGCGCTCCAGCGCTGCTGCTGCCGCTGCCGTATTACAAGTCACCTGCTGCTGCTAGCTATCGGAAGGTTGCGTTTGCTGCTGTTCGCTGCTGCCTACCTACCTACCTACCTGCCTGCCTGCCCTTCGTGTGGCGCTGTCTAGAGGCGTGCTGTTGCTCTTCCCCCCCTTCTCCCCTTGAAAAAGCGGGGGAACCGCGTTCAGTAGACGATGATGGCAGAGATAAAAAAAGTGCTTCCTTTTAGCTCAGTAATTGACAGAAGAGATAAAAAAAGTGCTTTCGTTTTGCTCAGTAGACGATGATGGCAGAGATAAAAAAAGTGCTTTCTTTAGCTCAGTAGATGACAGAAGAGATAAAAAAAGTGCTTTCGTTTTGCTCAGTAGACGATGATGGCAGAGATAAAAAAAGTGCTTTCTTTTTGAGGTTCCTTCGGCTTGCATCTTCCACGCAGAAGGCAAATCCCTGTCGAAGATGTGTAAACTTCTCCCACACAGCACAGCTGGTTCTGCGTCTGCTGCCTGTTTTGCCGCTCTTCCTTTCTCAGCCTCTACTTCATGCCTCCACCAAGTAACGCTGCTGCCACCAGGCACTGCAGAGTCTGTTGCATGCGCGGGGAAGCCCTCTGGCACGCTTTCCTTCGTGCTTGCCGTGAAGATCGCTGACGCTCTCTCCTCGACAGAGGCAGAGATCGCTGCTGCCGAGAAGTCTTTCGACGCCTCGACAGCAGCTGCGACACAAAGCGCAACCTCGTGGGGGGGGGCAGCAGTGGTGGAGATGCCTACTGCTCCTTCCCATGGTCTCTCTCTTGCAGGGAAGCTGAAGGATACGGTAGGCTGGCATGCGTTTGCCAGACAGCGGACTCCAGAGACACGGCAGAGGGCATGTGTGATGAAGTCAGACACCGAAGAGAAGCACGCCGGCTTGTGTGAAGCAGCAGCTGCTGCTTCACACAAGCAGGCTTGTTGCTAGCAGCCCTCCCTACGCATGCTGCGTGAAGACGAAGCACGAGCTTTCCAGTGATATCTTCTTGGTGCTCTGTGCCACTGCAGGTCGACGGAGCAAACCTTGCCACGCCATCGGAAGTCGCGCGAAACGAGACAGCCCTCCTCCACCAGCAAAACTGCATTCTCCAGCAACAGCTTCAACAGGCATCCTTACAACAACAACAGCAACTCCACGCATTCCAAACACAGCTGTACGGTGCACAATGGTGCTGCCCTCTGAGCCACCCCGTTTGTTGCACCTGTGGCACAACCACATGAATAAATATATATAGATATATATATATATATGTATGTAGATATATATACATGTAGATATACACATATACATGTTTATAGATACACATACATATACATGCATGTAGATACATATACATTCATACATACATGTGTAAATGCAGGTGCATAGATACAGATACATCCACACCTATGCATACATTCATGCACATGCACCTACATGTACATACATATACGTAGACGTACATATACGTGTACTTACATGTTCATGTACATCCACATACATACACCTACCTACACACATACATACATATACATGTGCATACACATACAAACACAGGCAAGAATACACATATGTGTATATGTATGGGTTCGAACACTGTGCCAGGAACACCTCTTGTCCCCTCCTCCTGCTGTTGTGGGTGCTTCTTGCTGCGCTGCAGGCAGCTGCTGACGAGCCAACTCAACGACGCTTACCAGAGACTGTCGTGAGAGGCTGCTTTATCCCTCTGCAGTTAGAAGGCCCTCAGTCTTCCTTTCTTCTCTCTTTCTTTCCCTACTTTAGTCCCCAGACCGCTATCCAATTCTTGCTCGCCCTCGAGGTAGCCTTGAGGTTCAAAAACACAACTGCTAAAGCGTGGACGGGGATTCAAGGAGTAGGGATGCCAAAGCTTATAGGGGGCAGGGGTGGGGAAGAGGAGGAGGAGAAAAATCAGGGAAATTTGCTGCAGCAGGAGTTTGCCTCAGGCCTGCTGTGCAGGCAGTATTGCATCCAATGCTGCGTGCTGGCGTGCAGTGCAAGCGAGATGCAGCAGCAGATGCTGCAGCAGCAGCACATGGCGCAGCATGAAGCTGCATCTAGGGCCGCTGCGGCAGCGAAAGACGTAGATCGATTGCAGGAGCAAGTGCTTGAGCTTGAAACAGCGCTGAAGAATACAGAAGAAGAAAAGCGCCAGCAGCGGCAGCAAGTCCACAAGTACCGCCAAGAAGCGGCGAGGCTGCAGGAGGCATTGGAGGAGCACCAAGAAATGCAGCAGAAGGCGGAAGAAAAACAAAGGGAGCAGGAAATGACCATCGCAGAGCTAACGACACTGCTCGCCAATGCACGGGAACGTATCAGAAACGAGAGGCAGCGCAATGAGGGCCTCCTCAGCAAGCTGGAGGGTGAGTACATGTGTGTGTGTGTGTGTGTGTGTGTGTATTATGTGTGTGTGTATTATGTGTGTGTGTATGGGTACATGTGTGTGTGTGTATGTGTACATGTGTGTGTGTGTGTATGTGTACATGTGTGTGTGTGTGTGTATTATGTGTACATGTGTGTGTGTGTGTGTGTATTATATGTGTGTGTGTGTATGTGTACGTGTGTGTGTATGTGTATGGGTACATGTGTGTGTGTGTGTAATAAGTATGTATGTTTATGTAGTATGTGTGTATCAGTGTGTATTTTTGGTGCTTCTTCCTTACTTGACGCTCTTATGGGTGCTCTCTCGTGAGTGATCCTCTGCTCAAGACGTGTGCCTGTTGCCCCTGTACAGCGTGTCGTGCTTCTAAAAGTTGCCACCCTAAGATCTCCTTTGTGCATCTGGCTTTTTGTTCTTCTGCCGCCATCAGGTGCCAATCCTGTTGCTCTATCTCCCTTTTGAGAGTGTCTATTTCGTATCACGTCACCTCTTCCAAATTTCAGTGCTGCGCCTTTCGCAGCCTCCCCTGCGTTTTTGCTGTTTTCCTCGTCTCGCAGCTACCACCAAAGCGGAGAAGGCCCTAAAGGCGGAGCTGCAAGCAACTCAGTGCGCTAGTTCCTTGCTGCTCCTCCTTACCACACTTGAAATAAACACATGTATCTTCATCTCTTCGCCTGTCCCCGCTTCCTGCCTCTAATAATCTCTTACTGTTGGCGTGCCGCTCCATCCCCCGAACCTCTCTCGGCGCATGCCTTTCCGCTGCAGCTGTTGGAAAAAATTGCGATTTTTCATGCAGGCAATTGGAGGAGGAAGGGAGAAGACAGCTGTTGAGCCTGACATGGGGATTGGTAGGCGTCCTACCACGAATACAGCCGACACCCCCGCCTTTTAATCCCTCTCCTTCGTCATTTCTTTCCTCCATCTTGCTTGTTCTTTTCTTGCCGCAACCACGCTTGCCCTCTGTCTGGCAGCGACTCGCTGCAACGAGGCCGTTTACCAACGCCGCATGTAGAGATTCCGACTTTATACCTTCCTGCAGTCAGCAGCCTCTCTGCGCCTCCTCCACTTGTGCCGCTGGCTGCTCCCTCAGTAAAAAATCAGATCCTCTTTTTGTGCCCTCTCTCCTGATGCCTCTATTGCCTCCCACGTAACCCGCCTCTCATGAAGTTCCCGCTGTTGCTTCTGCTGCATTGCTTTGATTGGTGGTGCTGTTGGCTGCACACTGCATCCCACAAGACCTATCCCTTCTTCTCCTGCCTCTGCGCCTTGTTAATCCCTTCCCCCCAATTGAGCTGTACGTACACCCGAAAAGTACATGCTGGGCGCCACATAGGGACGTAGAGACTCCTAGTGGGCTTGTAATTTACGATGGCACTCTGTAGGACGCTCCGCCTCGGTACACGTCTCTCCCTGGATCTCCCCGCGAGAGATACAAGCAGCAACAACCACCCGAAAGTCAGCAGCGGCGGCAGCATGAGCGAGGGCAGGAAATCGCTGCGGCACATGCGGAAGTCTCAAGCGAGTCTGCACTCTCCAGCTCACAACGCAGAGAACGGGATAGAACTTGTCTCACAGTGGCCTTCAATTGTGCAATGCCACCCTTAGGTAGGGACATGTTTTGGCTCCCTGCAGTGTGTGTATGTGTGCCGACGTAAGGATGTATTGGTTTGCATTACATCTAAAGAGTCGTACGTCATGAACGAACACCTGATGACGAAAAGCTGCGTAGAATTAGACATCTGTCTCTAGGCCTTCGTTTGCCACCCCCCCTAGCCTTGCGGACTTGAGGAAAGCTTTTTCTTTGCGGGTTGATATGGTTGCGTTTGTATGCTCGCTTATACGTGTGCTCGCGTCTCTGGACACAAAAACGTATGTAGCTGTATAGGGCTGTAAACGTGAACTGAGAATTCGAGTGGGTGTCTCAGCATGGAGTGACACCCGAGTGCTACGCCGAGTTATTCCTGCCTTTGAAGCAGCAGCAGGAGACGAGGGGGAAAGGCAAATGCTCCTGCAGCTGCAGGAAGGCTATGTCAATTTGTTGCAACAGGATATCCGGATAGATGGACAGCCCTGGAGCGGCAGACTCCTCGATAGCGGATACATGCGAGTGCGCAACTCCGCATTCGCCCTTATTTCAGTTTCGTGTCCTCTCTCTCTGGGTAGTGTAGGCTACGTAATAGCGGTGTCTGAGGACTGAAAGAGGTTGTGAGCGAGGTTTTGCTATCCCGAAAGCTTGTGCAGATGGTGGGAGGGACCGTTTCTTGCGCGTCATGATGCTAATTGCGCACTTTCATGACTGCCTAGGACTGCGCTCTCCCCCCTTCAGGGTTTCTAAAGGGCGAAGAGTGGGTGCATTCTGCTGCAAAGCATCCTTATCTGATATCTTTTCCTCTGGAAAGCCGTCTTCGCTTGTGTTGCGTTTCCAATGACCGCTACTGCAGGTGGACTGGTGCTGCACACTGCGTCGAAAGGTGGTGAATGCAAGCGCGGGTCTGCTTCCTACGTTCCTTTCTGGCAGAGTTGCAGCGATTGCAACGTTCTCTATTTTCATTGTCTCAAAGGCCTCTGCTGCCCCCTCAATAACTGCTTCTCTCATGAAAGAGGTGCTAGAAGGCGGTGAGATATATACATGTATATATACCCCGAGCGAGAGAGACAGAGACAGGTTTACTCCCTTCCTTTCTTCGTATTTCCTGCACCGTGCTTTTCCTGCCCGCTCCTTATGCCATTATGGATCGCTCTGCGGCTTGTCGTGTTCCTTCTCGCTTATGGACTCCATGCACCTGCCTGCCTTCCTCGCTCCTGATTGTATATCTGCTGTGTTTATCCTCGCCCTCGTCTGCCCGCTGACGCGGCACAGACTGCTTGCTGGACGCTCCCTGCCTACTGTGCTGCCCTTTTTTCCCTCAAAGCTTGTTGATAGAAATTCTGCTTCACGAGCGCTAGCGTCCCCTGCCATGCGCCGTCCTCAGCATCGCATACAGCTGACTTGAATTCCACCCTCGCTGCCCTTCGGGGCAGTCGCTTGGGCTGTGGGAGCGTAGTTTTTCTCTACCATCTGCCCTCACTCCTATGAAGAGGAGCACCAAGTGGCTAAACGTGGCGATGCTCTCAGCTTTAGCATGCACGGCTCTGAATTTCTTGGATTGCTTTCGGTGCAGGCCGCATAGTGCTGAGGGCACCCCGGAAAGATAGACCTGAGTCCGTTCAAGTTGATGGGGAACTCGAGCTATCGCGCCCTTATCGAGATATTCCAGTGCTTGTTCTAAATATCCTGTGAGTTCTTTCCCTAGCACGGCTTTTACAACTCCCATTCAGACGAATCCTAGTCCTACCCTGTAGGTCTCTTCAGGCACTCTTCACCACCCACTGGCCCTTCCTTGCCAGCCGGGTGTATGCACACACCGCCAGTGAACAGGTCTTTTTCGTGGCCACCAGTATAAGGCTCGACAGCTGGGGAGCTTCGATGACCTTTAGGCATCGGAGTGAAGAAAATCAAGAGCCAACTAAGAGATCGGAGGCACCTTTAAATGCTCTTTTGCGCAGTGGCTTCTTTCGTGCAGCACTTCTGATTCGCAGTGTCAGCCCCTCCGTCTGAGGCTTCCTCTACCCTCGGCAGCATTTTGCTTTCCGCTGCCCCTGTCTGGGGATCTTTTCGTTTCCAAATGGCGCTCCCTAGAAATGCAAGAAGAGGCAGTAGGTCGCTTGCCATGACGGCAGCACACTTTTGACTGCCTATTTATCCTCTCGCTCTTCTCCACTTTTAGGGAGGGCAGCGGCGGAATTAGAGCCGTAGCACAAAAGGAGCGGGGAGATACCGGTAGAAGCAGCACCAATCGAAAGCAAGCAGCATGCAAACTTGAACTGAGCAGGGTTAGGGGGCAGCGCTGCGTCTTGCTGGTTGGACGATAAAACAATCAATTATTAGGCCTAAGAAGCATTCATTTTTATCCCCAGCAAAACCTTGGCCTCCCGATCCTGCTTTCTTTCGCAGACTTCTCATTCCCCACCCTCTCTAGCGCTTCGGCTCTTTGGCTGTTCCACCCTTGTGCGTTCTTCCGCAGGTCGTCCTTGATTTGCTGCCTGAACGCATCCGATCCGCTGTTTCTCTGTGCTCGCTTGGAGGCCGTCTCTTTGTCCTCCCCATGGAGGAAACAGGACCGTTGCGGGCGCTCCAAGTGGACAGGCCCGGTGTAATGACCGTCCATGCTTCCTGTGCATTTCCGGTGGCTTGTTCTCCGGTACGCGCTGAGGATTCATGTGGCCTACAGCCCCCAAGTGCAGCCAGGTGGCATGCAGATGCTCCTGAGGGGGACATTGAGTGTTTTGTGGAGCTCTCAGCGAGACGAAACGCCTCAGTCGAGACTGAGTTGCAGATGCACTCCGCACTTCAGGCAGGAAGGCAGCCCTGTGCCATCCTGAGAGTACGCTGCAGTGACTGTGCCCTCAAAAGCAGCCTGCTGGAGGTGCTGCTGCAGCAACTGGTGACACCCCAGCAGCTCCTCGATGCAGCCGCTGCCGCCCGATAGCATGAAGGTAGCGCGGAGTGCCATGAGCAGCGCTCCAGCGGTCTGGGTCTAAGGGACTCGTTTTGCACCATGACTTTAAAAGTGCATTCGGATTTCCTCGAGTTCTCTTGTGCTCTTGCATGCCCTTTTGCTACGATGCCGCCCTGCACCCTCACCACACCTACCCAAGTCGCTTCTTCCACCTTAAAGGTGCTAAACACTGCACATGAAAGCAAAAATCTCTTGATGCGGGCGATCCTTTTCCCTACACAAAAGTGCCGACGCGGTGCAGCTGTACCTAGTTTACGGCATTACGCGCGAAGGCATGCTTCTTCACTCGAGTTATGCATCCTAAAAAAACTTGAGCGCCTCCATATCACGTACAGTACGCGAGCAACAAACAGAATAGAGCACCTCAGGTGTTAGCTTGGTTGCTAGTTCCGGAATGACCAATGCTTTACTCCATTTAAACAACGGGCCATCCACGGGTGCGCACGTACTGCATGTGTGATTATTTTATGGCTCGCCTTTGTGTTTAATGTGAACTAGATCCTAGACCGTTAGGCTCACAGCCCTCAGGTCAAGCATTTCAAATTCTGCGCAGCACTAGGGAAAGTCTATGATATCCATTGGTGCCTACTTATATCGCCCTTGGGTCATGTCTGCCTCCTCTATCGATCAACTGGCGCCCGACGTCGTATGTACTACCCACGAGAGTCCTTCTCATAAAGAATATGCACGAAACAATGCGTACGACGGCTCCAGCAGCCTTGCCGACTTGTAGCCACACAAGGCCGCAACACGCAAAGCACCTGCTCCTTGGTATAGGATATTCGTAAAAGAAGCAACACGCCACCATTCCACTGGACTATTAAGTGTTCTCTTAGTCTCTTAAGTCTGCTTCCTGCTTCTTGCAGGTGACGAAATAAATGCGCAGGAAGCTGTTTAAAGCTTTATAACGCTGGTTTATGGGTGGATAGTGAGGAGGTAGTCGACTCTGCGTGTCAGCGAGAAAGGCACCTCTGCCTTTGTTTCCATGTGGCTGCACTGCAGAACCTGTATCACAGAGCATTCCCAAATACAGCAGCTTCGCATACAAAATTGGTCATCCGGATGCTATGTGTTCCCGCTGGCCTGTGTGTAAAGCCATGCCTTAGCTCGCTACCACTAGTGTCATGCCTGGCTACTACAAAACCCTGGCATCAGAAACATCCCTGATTGACTGTTTCCACCCGGAAGGAAGACTGTGCTCTGGACCTCACCTCCACGCAGCAGATGTTATCCCTGCTATGCATTTCGACTGAAAATGGCATAAGGGTCGCGAGGTTGGTGTTTGCAGCCAGTTCGATGGTTGCTGCGGAAAGGTCCTGGCCCATTTCAGGAAGAAACCAATGCACTGACACGTCGTCTTGCTCAGTGGCCCCAGCATCTGTCCTCAACACCTGTTAGCAAGCAAACGCAGGTCGTACCAGCTAGAAGTGTAAGTTCGTCCCGATCGCATCTTTAGACTGTCTTGTGTCGAGCCAACGTCGCCATTCAAGATTGTGAAAGCGCTACGCCACAAATAGGACTGGGATAGGAGCACCCGAGCAAAATGCAAAGCTGACTGCTGCCTCTGGCAGCACTGACACGCGTTTCTGCACTGACACGAGCAGGGCCATCAAAGTTGCGAGGGCAGAAGCACGATACACAGAAACCGCATTGAACGGCGCAATCTAAGTACCTGGGGGTTTGCCTGGGCAGGGCACATGAAAGAAACATGCACGTCCTCCAACCGCTTGGTGGTGTCAGTGACCTCTAATTCAACAGTCAAGACTGTGCCCGTTGGTGTGCTGGAGGGCCAGCAGCTCACAGCCAAGGGCACTAAACTCTGCGGCAACCACACAAAAAACAGAAAAAGTCACGAAATAGTGTTGTGCTATGTGCTGACACTGATTGAAGATTAGAGCATCCCTAAGAACATGCAGTGGTTCTGTCACCCAGCTAGGGAATTACTTCCATACATGAACTGGGGCCTTCTGCCGTCAACGTGTGTGATCTCGAACTCATTACCTCGTCTTTCTCATTGATTCTCCATTTAAGGAGAGGTGCTGGCTGAAATGGAGGCAACGGCCTTGAGGGGTCGCGGACTTGCAGCAAATTGCTCTGACTAAGTGCCGCCTTGTCAACATTGGGGTGGCTTTTCATCTTGAATCGCTTGTCCTCTGGAGTTAACTAAAAAAATTAACACCAAGAAGAAAGCCGCATCTTGTGAGTGACTCATCTAGTGCAAACAGGGCGTGTTTGTGGTGGCACTGGCAAGGTTGGAAAGGGGTGCAACGAGCAACCAAGCAAATAGCCATGGCGACGGCTCTCTTTTTTAGTATGGGTTCAATACACTCGCTGCCGTTGTCTAGGACACACCTGGAATGACGCAAGAGAGCCTCTTTGTGGATCGTTCGCGGTCACGAAGAATGTTCCTTGGAGTTCTACCTCCTTTAGAACTGCGATAGTACACATTAGAACGCACGGTAACGAGGCTTTGTATTAAACGCCCGGACGCAGATTAGCATGCAATGGTGGCAATAGACGCAGATTAGCATGCAATGGTGGCAACAGACGCAGCTTGCAAGGAGACGCAGGAGACATCAGGCAAACAATGCAGAGGGGGAGTTCGCACGGGGAAGAAAGGAAAGCACAATTGGCACGAGGCAACCGGAACTTTCATGCGCTCCAACGAAGGCATATCAGAATGAGTTCACATAGATTGAGGCTGTTCCCAAACGTACCGCCTTCTGCCTGGAGCGACGCTTTCACTTTCTCTTCAATCAAAACGCTCACCGGATCAGCCAGGAGGTTATTCACAGCTGCAAAAACACAAAGGCAGGACGCAGGATTTCAAAATATTTCACGAGACTCGATTTAGCCCGCGAAAAGCAGCTTAAGTTTTAGATTACGCATCGAATGAGATTTTCTGCCAATTTACGGGAGGCTTGTTCATGAAAACGTTCAATGGGAGCACCACATCTCATCCGATTTTGCAAAAAAAGCATGCACACACACACATACACTATTCCACTGAGATTTTTCATTCTTTCTGGGAAAAAGAGATCGCCCTATTGTTTCCATCGACGAGGGCCGAACTCATTCTTAGCTTCTGAAATTTAAGCTTATTTTGGCAATAGGTCAGGGTAGTGCCCCTCAGTCAAAGCACTTGCCCTCTTGTTGATGCACTTCTTCTCCATATCCTCCTGAGGGGTTTGTATGCTCATCCTGCACGAGACTTTGCAGCAACCCGTCGTCGCCGCCATGTGTTCGCTTCATTCCAAGCTGCATGCCCTTCGCCTGCTGGCTACCCCTGGGGGGGGCCCCCGAGCTTTCCCCCGGAGAGGCTTGAGAACGCGAGTCGTACACCCCTCCTGGTGCACTTCCTGCACCCCAGTAATGTTCGGTGGGAGCTCCCGTGTCAGGCGCAGACACTGCAGGAGTAGGCCCCCTAGACAGCTGAGGAGATGCCAAGGCACCTCGGAACGATGCAATATCCAGGCCCTTGCCCGCCTTCTTCGCTGCTTGTCTTTCCTTCTCTAGTCTTTGCGCGATCTCCCGCATTCTGTCGGCCTGCTCCTTCTCCTTGCCCTGAGCACGAAAGGCACGCAATGCATACAAACCCCAGCCGACACATGCAGCGTGCAGAATACGAGGCGTGAACTGCGGTCAACACAAGGAATCTGCAACCCAGTGCGTACACTCCATAATAGACACCAAAGCAACTTTATTCATATCGACATGGGTGGACTCCAGTGGGGAATTTGCATTGAGTGCAGCACGACTTGCTGAAACTGCAAGTGTGTCTAATCCTATTGACCCGTGCGTTCGTAGGCGTGCACAAAAATGCATGCTGATGACTGGGGCGAAGAGCTGCCGTTCAGCACGATCCTGAGAAACTGTTACACCTTTTTTCGTTGCCAGTGGACTCGATTTGCAGCTACAAGTTAGCAGCGACTGCTGTGACACCCCACGAAAGTGGAAACGTACTTCTGCGATCATTTTTTGTAGTTTCTCTTCATGCGAATCCATGGCGACAAAGGACTGAATTTGTTGCAGAGTCAGAGCCTCCCTGTATCCCCCGCTAATAAGTTCATCCAGCATGAAGATGATGTCAAACGCGTGAGCAGCTACACTCTCCTCCAGACTGCTGCTGCTGCTGTGACCCTCTCCGCAGGTATCCTGCAGAAGAGAGCAAGACTCGACCCACAATCGAGTGTGCAGAGTGATACGCATCAAATCATGCAGAATTCTCCCACGGCATCTGATGTCTAACTAAAAGTTCCGGTTCCTGCGCAAATGTTGGTGGTGTATAGTTTGCATGCAGCTATGCCGGCGCAAGAACACACATTTGTGCTGCTGCTGAGCAGACTAAAGAGGCTCTACATTTGCTGGCGCAGCCTAGAGAGTGGCTGACGAGACTGACGTAGCACGATATACCACCAGCATCCAAAGCCGGAGACAATGAAAGGGCACACAACGGCCGGGCATATTGAGAAGTGTAGATGGGGAGCAGGCATGATACATCAACTTGCGCGGCATGAGAGGATGCAGTGGAAGCATTTGCTGCTCAAGCACAAAAAAGCAATGATATATGCTAGATTGCTAGCAGTGTTCTAGGGGGAAAAATCCGAAGTGCTCAATTGCACCCAGAGCATACGACTTCGGTCTAGCGAAGCCCTTGGGATGTATAGAGACGTGCGTGCGTGGGTGTCTTGCCTGAACTATGCTGACAAACATTCTCAGGGTTCCCAGATCTTCGAAGATGTTGCTGCTCTTTGTCGTTATCAGAACGAGGTAGAGATTTTCGACAGGTTGATACACATATCGGACAGACTCCGTCTCGAGGTATGTGTGGTCTGAGCCTGAGAAGAACAGTACACACTCAAAGCCCACTTTCATGAAGCAATCTAATAGCCAAGAGCTTTCAAGAAAGCTGCACGGGCTGAGTGCTAGCTGACGGAGAAGGATGTGGGGGATCGTCATACACACCGAATTTCACCGTGGAATGATGCACTTTGCAATGACGGATAGTGTAGAAGGCACACACGCTAAAAGGGACCGTGCAAGACCCCAGCGTGCATCGTATCCAAACAGCCACACAGGCATAACTTGTCAAAATATGAACAGCGGCACTTGGATCAACGGCGATCTGAACATCCAAAGCTTCACTTCAATGCCCTACGGATCGCATATTTCGTTGTGCATGGTACTACCCCCGCCCCGGTCACGTCCCTTTAGTCTGCAATTCCATTCGGAGCTTCTGAAACATGCGGACTTACCGGAGTAATCCACCAACTTGAGGAATGCATTTAAGAGTCCTTCCACCTTGGCTTTGCGGATATCCACAAATTGCCGAGCAAGCAGGGGCCGAACTCTGCTGGTGATACAGGCGCCGATTACCACCATTTTCCTTTTTCTGGATAATTGCGAGAAATTCTATTCAAAAGGCACCCCCCGCCGCATCCCTCCGTCTACGCTGTTCTTGACAGCGTAAGTCAGTCGTATCCGCAGCAGGAAGGAATAATTCCACAGAACGCCCCAGACCACAAAGGAAAAGTACGCCTATTGACTGTCAAGTCCCAAGGGTACATATATGAGTATAAACAGCCACTGAATCCAGCAGCGTGGAACAGGCAGGAAAGAGCTGTCTGCCGTCTGCTAAGCAGTTCCCGCAAAGTCGCAACGACTGGGGCCGACTGGAAGTACCCTGTCTTTTCTACTGCTAAGTCTCTACCCAAAACTAAAAACATGCAACTGCAGTGTTATTTGCATTTGTGCATTTTATCATCTTTTCGAGTTTTAGAGCTAGACAGGCATTGCCAGCGGCGGTCTTGCTGAGCCGACTTCGCGCAGGCATGCGCCTGTGTTAAACAATTAAAGCCTGAGGTAGCATAGAACTTTCGATGCATAAAACAAGGTTTGTGAGGCCTTTCTGCTCTAGCAAAGCCAGTTCTTAAAGCAAGGGGCAACTCATGAGCAATTCTTGGAGTGCGAAGAAATATGGCTTTCCTTACGGAAAATGGGGGTTTGCAGGATAATTCTGGCCTGCTTAGAGTTACAGTACGGTTCATCGCTTTCCAGTTATATTATAGAGAAAGCCTACGTGCTGGAAGCATTTGCTTGGAAATCGAATGGGGCAGTACCCCCTTGCGGGGAACTGCTGAATGCCACTTCGATGCTACGAAATTGCACCCAAATAGTGCTTTTAAGAGATACACTCAAGCAAGCCTATCAATGCATTGTGTAGCTGCTTAGGGACAAGAATCAGCAAGTGTGCCTTCCCCCTAGTTCGTTGCATGACACCGCGAATCTATGCCTTTGCACCAATCGCAGCTAATTCACGTTCATCTATTTAAAACCTTCTCGTACAAGGCCACTAGCCTGCCGGGTCCCCACGATAATTTTTTAAAGGTTGAGTTATATCAAAATGATAGCGCTTTTCATTGAATACAGCAAACTGGCGGGGGACAATCAAGATCGCGGAAGGCTGGGCTGTTTATGAGTTGGAGGCCATAGTTACTGCCTGCATTCATTTTATATGCCGCGCTCAGGGGATAGGGAATAAAGACCAAAGCTCGCATTATGTGGTTAGGACAAGCTTTCATCCATTGGATCTTGATGGGCCTCTTTCCGTAGCCTGAATGTAACGCGACGCTCCATCTCAGGTCTCGGAATGAAGAAACTTGACTCCACACTCAACACAACTATAAAAAAGCCCCATCAAATGTTTCCCAATGGGGCTACTATCCTCCCTCCACATGCTCTTTAGAGTTACCGACATGGAAGGCGAAGTACAGCAAGGGTGAGCGTAACTGCGCCCCTTAAGCCCTCCTGGCATTCAAAACTAGTTGCACATAGCATCCAGGGCAAACGCACACAGCGTTGCGTTTCCGTGTATTAATATGACAGCGGCATACAGTGAATAAGATAAACGAACAGCCAACAAAGCTGTCATTTCTCTACTAATTGTCAAAAATACCTCGTGTAGTAGAATGGGCACATGTGTAGCAAGCCCGTCACACTGAAGAACTTCACGCGGCTCTCTTCCAACATAGCTATACGGAAGAATCCCTAGCCCATTCTTCCACCGGTGTGCTGGCAAGCTGACCTTGGCTGCATGACACACCTAGCGTGTGACTGTCACGACACCTGCTCAGCTTAGCTGACGATTGCTTCGGTGGGCTATGCTGAAGTTAAACACTTCTACTACAATAGCTGACTTTAACAAAATGATAGCTCGGAATTTATTGATTGCTTTGCCTTATGGCTCATCGTGTTCATTTTAAAGCGCTGTGAGCTTCATTCACGAAGACGCAATGTTGCGTGCGTGTGCGTTAGCTGCTCTGTGCAGCTAGCCATGAATGCTTAGAATGCTAAAAGAGTGCAGCTACGCGCACTCTCGATGTCCTTATTTCATGATGCCAGGAACACATAGGGACGTGGGGAGTGGTGGAGTGGGAGGATATTTGCTCTTCTTGAATTCGCTGAATAGTTTTCTGTTAATGGTGTATTGAGTGCAAAGTCAAGTTTTTTCAACACAAAGACTTTATATAGAGCGTTACTTTTGGTAGCACTACATGGTTCTCTGCAGCTGTTCCCCGTTCATTTTATTGGCTGCTAATGCAGTGGGGTGTCCGCTTTCTCTACAACACTTTCCTAATTTTGATGAACTCGATTAATAGTTTGATCACTTGGTTTCTGGCAAACGGCTGGAAAAGTAAAACCCTTTGGTGATACAAGATATGTTAATACAATGCCTTCTGGGGCTGCAGGGGGGGTCCTGAGAGCTGGTGAGAAAGCAGTAGCATCACAGCTGGTAGAGAGGCAAAAATTTCCAGCCGATGAATATTTACTGATGCGTCGAAGAGTTTGGGGCGACCAGATAAGTATGACGGCTAATCCTCGAGGGGCTTGCTGTAGTCCAATCTACAAGCCGTGACTCGCCGGTTCATGCCGAGATCAGCTCAATAACATGGGCAAACTGAGAACGCTTAAACAGATTTATCTAACTAGACGTCGTTATAGCGAGCAATATGAGGCTTTGGTTTGCAAAGCCACAAAGCAGGCGATCAGAGGCTTTAGCAGTGATTTATATTATGTTTACCCAAAGGGTCACGTCGGTTGTTATCAGGGTGGGCAATGACTCAGCCCAGGATATGTTGGGGCCGTTTTGAACGGCCGTACTCTACAGTATAAGGTGACCGATCCAAGAAAGCCAGAGGGAACTCGCACTCCTAAGCAGCCCCAGACAGACTCAGCAACGTACCTGCTTCTTGTGGAAAGATAGTCATGTTATCCGGAAATGCAGGCGCGTGAAGAAAATGAATGAGCTTGAGCAATAGGATTCAGCTCAGTGAAATCAGGTTGCTTGGCTAGTGAAGAAGTCGCATTAGAAAAACGCAAATATGCCCCCCTTATGCTGCGGAGCAGTGGAGGGGTCCAAAGACGATAGAGCCGCAGTCGGGAACCCTCCACGGGTCAATTCTGCGCCAATAAGTACTTGCATTTGTTGTCGAAAATTGCTAGCGCTACTCGATAGTGGATGTGAAGTGGATCAATTATCCAAGAAGCCAGCAAACGAAGTGCATTCTGCATGCTCACTAGTTAAACCGTCTCAGACTCAGATTTGCTGACGGGTGGCAGCCCGCAAAAAATGGCAACGCTACAGCAGCCTAGCTGAGGCTTTAAAATTGGATCTAGTTGTATCACTATTTCGTGACTTTCACGCTGGATCCCTGCATCATTACGTAATTCTTGGTATGCCATGGCTGGCTGAAGGGAAGGCATGCACCCGGCCACAATTACGCGCTGTAGAGGCAAGTGTGCCAGCACAAGCTAGGAAGGAGCAACGCTGGTACTTGTAGACAGCACCCGTTTCATTTATGACTAGCGTGGTGCAACCCGTACCTCAACAGCGGGAGGCAGAATCTTACGCTGAAGCTCAGGAAAGCAGTACAAGAAGACGGTTCTGAGCATGCACCCGGTCGTATTGCCTCTGCAAGTGGTTCATTAGTGGAAAATCTCGATTAAAGCTTCAAGCAAGGAACAACAGGACGGGCAAACATCAAGGAGTTTGTGGACATGCTGAATAATGAGGAGTTGCTAGCGGGCTGGCTGCCTGTTGGTCCTTTTCACAACGTCGAGCCCCTCAAGGGGTCAGCCCCAAGCTATGTTTTAACATATCGGAACCTCTCACAACATGAAGCGGGGACAGAGGGGAAAAAGGAATTTCGTTGAAACAGGGTATACCGGAGATATCGACTAGCGCTTTTGGGCATAACTCGCCAATGTTGCTCTACACGACGGAATGTGGCGCATGTGCGTTAGCTTTTTTCTAAGCAAGATCAATGCGGGCAACAAGTTCCCCATGCCCTACTGACGAGTAACGGGACAAAGGACGCGGTTCAACAGGCTACTCGATAATGCCTTCACAAACGCTTTATTACGAATCTCCCTTCTCCCCGATTACAGGCACATAAGAACACCGTTCCACATTCGCACTTCAATTCGAGTAGTTGCATGCCGCTTGAGCTTTCAATTCTCAACTTAATAACACCGCCAAGTCAATATACATTCTTTGAGAGCTTAACTAGGAGGTGTGGACGGCTGTCTAAGTGGACTTGTGGAACTTCAGCGGAAGTTTTCAACAGCCCGTACAGCAACAACTACGTTGCGAAGTTTTACGGACTTGACCCTTATTATCGAAGATTAATTTTTGGATGTGATCGAATTGCTGCTATTTTGACTGATATACTTAAGAACACACAGTCTGTGACCTGGAAGCAGGAGGCAGGTGCCGCAGGAAGGAAGCTTGTGGACACCCTGACACTCCTCCAGTACATGAGCTGTCTACACAGCCGTTTCAGCGACATAGTAGTTGGTATTATTCTTATCAATAGGCTGCGGGCTGCCCAAAAAGATAAATAGCTGCCTGCGGTTTCCATTACCTCACGGAAACCGAGCAGCGGTGTCCAGTGCTAGGAAAGGAAGTCGATGGGGCGTTAAGAAATCGAACACTGTGTATTTGGGTGGCATGTTACTATCCAAGTAGAACATTAGTTTTTTATTAACCAGACGGAGAATTGTAGAAACAAGCTTCCTGCCGAGCCAGTAATACCTTTGAAGAGATCATTTTAGAGTTGCAGACTGCAGCTATCAGCTGGTTGAGTGGCCCCCGCAGTCGCAGCCTTGTAGGGATTTTCCAGGTACGAATACCTGGGCCTATTTGTTCCAGAGGCTTAACAACCCTACAGCTATTTGCTGGTATGGATGCCTCCTGCAGCATGACTCTACAGCGAAGTATGTGAAGTGCGTGACGAAGATCGTCGCTGAACCGTTCTCGCAAAGCCCGAGAATAGTTTATTGTGTAACGCAGCCGCTGTTGTCTGCAGTGACTCACGGTGTTTGTCAGGATTGCGTGAACCATTACTGTTGACACCTATGAATCAGATACTATTGCCAACCTCCATAATGGCAAAAGGGCTAAACAGAACCCAGTCGAGGATGGCATGCTGTTGTCAAAACCAAAGCAGGGTCTCGGTCGATTTTGCATTCCAACTTCGCTCAGCAGTGCTATCCTGCTTAAACCCCATGATCATGTTCTTCAATGCCATATTGGAGTTCACATCCATAAAAAGCTCGCGCGGTATTTATGGTGGCCTGGGATGCGTCCTGCCTGTAGAGTACACACTGTCCTGCCTAAATAGGCAGCACTTAAGCCTTTGCGAAGACTTCCGGGTCCTGCAGGGATTTCGACTAGTGTAACTATGGACCTTCTTGTTAGCTTACCGGATGTCAAGGGTCAGGATTACGTTTATGTCGTCCTCGAGATACTCGGCAAATATTATCATTCGATCAGCTGCTTTAGCTCTCTCATGGATCAAGAAGTTGCCCGATTATTCTCAGCTCATTTTCGAAAGCTTGAAGAATTCCCCAGGACTATCATTACGGATTGGGATTCGCAGTTTGTTACAGCGTTCTGACGTGCCTTTATGAGCTGTTCCCACATTTGCCGTCGAGTGCTCGCAGCGAACCACCGTGACGTGCGGGGACACACTGAACGCATAAACTGCACTCTTCTGCATTAGTAGCAACATGTTCCTCGCTAAAATCCAGTTGCTTCCCTCGAGCTTCTTCCTCGTGCTGAGCGGGATTATAATAAATAGTAAATTCTTCAACCAGTTGCGCTGTCGCATCCCTGGTCTAGACAGAGGAGCCTTTCCACTAGTCGGGGCCTAAACCTGGTGGTCCGACTACGGCAGTCACC
Organism: Cyclospora cayetanensis; assembly: GCF_002999335.1. Taxonomy (NCBI): domain Eukaryota; phylum Apicomplexa; class Conoidasida; order Eucoccidiorida; family Eimeriidae; genus Cyclospora; species Cyclospora cayetanensis. Next base: position 56,408 of record NW_020312336.1, on the reverse strand, counting down.
CTGAACGGCAGAGGTAATAAGAAAAGAGTTAGCCAATGCAAGCAAATGAACACGCAAAGCTCAAGGGGAAAACCACGGAATTCTCAAAAGCGGTGATAGGTGGGTTCCTAGCCCGGAGATTCGGTCATGGTGAATCGACAGGCTTTATGAGTTGTCCGAGAAAGTGAGCAGACGACCAAATGTGTGGCCAGGTGGCTAGTACCACTTGCAATCCTCTCGCAAACCAATGCTCCCTCTTGCTGTATCGAAATTCCCCCAAAGCTGGAGCTCTCACAGACTCATCTTCGTTTATATCCCAAAGAAGTTTTCAAACTTAAGCTACTTGCGGACCTGGCCGCGCACGCAAAAGACCCAGCAGATGATTTGCACAGATGCGTGAAAGTGCCGGATTCTGGGACCATTGAGCACCGAGGACTAGCTACACGGGAGTTTCTGGGGAGACGAGAGCTGGAACGCCAAGCTCACTAAAAGATGGAGGAGTGATTGCGGCTTTCGTTGCCTGCAATAAAGCTTACCACCCTGTTTGGTTAAAAGCTCTGGTTGCCACGAACAGTATTGCTTTAGTTCCTTGGTATTGTCCTTTTCAAGAGCGAGCTTTTGGATACCTCCGCCTACGCTGCTTGCCTGGTAATTTGCCCCTAATAATTGCTCAAGTACACAGAACACCTGGTTATATGAGCAGGCACTCTCTGCAAATTAACTCTAGATCCTTCCTTGTGGCTCTTTAGGGGAATCAAACTCAACTATCCTAAATGCACCGGATGCAATGGCAGGCGAAAAGCGCCCTATCAGGTGTTGTGGCACTTCTGGCCTACTGAGAATTCTAATGTTCTCCAGATATTTTGCTAGCCTTCTGTTTTCTCATAGCTAGAGGCTCATACATGTCACCGCTACAACGACAGCACGCCACCAAAGTCGTGCTGGTTTGGTCCCCTATTGTTGTTGGCTAACGCATGTCGGTTTCTTTCTTTTAGTTTCCCTTCGGGGCTTACATATACTTTGCTTGTACCATCTGCAGTCTTTTTCTGCTGCTGCCTTTCCAGGAAGGGGCGACAGGGGTAAAGCTCCTCTGTCGTCTTGAACGCAGTTGGTCTCGATATAAACGTACCGAACACGTGGGTACGTGTTTTAAAATGCGGGGAGAATATGTTGAGTGCTAAGCCATGCTCACACACTTCCTACGGCAATAATTGTATTTAACAATGCATGGGAAAGAATCTACACTTTGATGCCTCTTCGTACATCTTGTTTATTGCATAATACTGTTAGCTTGACTCAAGCAGGTGCAATGTTGTGTGCGTGTGCGCCAGATGCTATTTGCATCGCGGGGAATGCCCAGAAGACTTTTAGAGGGGTGCAGGTACGCACACCCTAGCTTTACTTGTCCCCTGACGTCCGGAACTCTCAGGGCTCTGGATATAGGAAGTATAGAGCCCTCTTGAGCAACACTCAATGTGTTTTTATTAAACTTGCATCGAATCTGGAGTTATTCGCTTCCTCCGGACACTATAGATACAGCGTTAAAACGACGGCCAACCACACCCCATTTATCCAGTACTTACGCACCAAAAACACACAGCAGACTGTACTATGCACCGCCTGATACGAAATAACAAAAGAATAAAGGTCTATTCGCAACTTAGTGGCAGGCGACTCGCAACGTGGCCTGTTACGCAAGCAAACTTAGGGGCAACGGACATATTGCTAGTTGCACAGTGGGCCTTTCAACGGCATATCCCACAGCCTACAGAGTACAATAAGTGTGAAATGTCTGCTTCTGCCTTGTATATTCAACACAAAAAGCACAAGCATAGGAATGGTAAACATCGCCGTACGTGCGAACCGCCATGTAGCACAGGACATGCATTCAAAAGAATCAACGTGTTAAGCTGATGGACGAACTAAAAGATCTTGTCTATTAAAGGCGGAAATATTACGTCAATGCACATAGTTGGGTCTACAGCTGGAACAGAGGGGATATGCGACCCTTAGGGGTTAAGGAGCAGCACTGCACGCACCTCACATCGAACGCCGCGCACACGGACCTCTGCTTTTAGGGTGGGGAGGAGTCGACCTGCTCCCCCGGTGTGTTAAACTATTCTGCAGCTTTCGTGTATTTGGTACGCATTATGCTCAGCCCTTTCTTTTGAGGTTGCAGCCAGTGAAGTAACTTGCTGTCGCAGGGTGCAGCTCTGTTGCTCACCTCAGAGTTTTCCTATTTCTTGTTAGCCCTGCATTCCCACTGCAGGATCTCTCCAGTGTACGTGTCCTAAGAAGACTCCCTTGTTGTTTTCTTATCTGTTTCTTCGCAGACTCTGCCTCTGTGCCCCCACGATTGAGCTTTCTTGAAAAAATGGCGAACCCTTCTCACTCCCAAGTCATCGCAGCCCCAGACAGCTCTGGGCGGCTGCTGCGTCTCGTTAGTGCCAGCTCTGTTATGATGCAGCTCTTGGGGAAGAGCACCAACATCCGCATGTCTCAGATTCTGGAGCATCACGATGACGAAGACTTCAGTGCACACCGCACAAAGATCGTCTGCACAATGGGCCCCAGCTGCTGGGATGTTGACAAGCTTGTGCAGCTTATTGATGCCGGCATGAACGTTTGCAGACTCAACTTTTCCCACGGAGACCATGAGGCTCATGGACGCGTCGTTCGGAACCTGCAGGAGGCACTCAAGCAGCGTCCGGGGAAGCGTGTAGCTCTGCTCCTCGACACGAAGGGTCCAGAAATCAGAACAGGGATGCTAGAGGTAGGCCAGTGTGAACACGAAGTGGAGTGTGCACAGTGTGTGGCGTGACTGAAAAGTCTTCATTTGCTCCAACTTGCATGCATATCACGCGTGCTGCTGTTGCGGTAGTCTTGCCTCTTCCTTCCGTACACCCTTCTGTCTTGCGCCGGAATGTTTCGAACTGCTTGTGTGCCGCCTCGCAGGGCGACAAGCCAATTGAACTGCAGGCGGGAGACATGCTGAAGATTGTGACGGATTACTCCCATGTTGGAAACAAGAGCTGCATCGCGTGTTCCTATGAGAAACTCCCCACCTCGGTTAAACCAGGTCTTGCATCATGCCCGTTACTTGGCCTGCCCATCCTCTTGGTGTACTTTGCTTTTTTTCCTTGGTGCCACTCCGCACAGCATAGTGGACTGCTTTGGTGCATCACGAATGAACGGCGCTGTATCGATGGTCTGTGGGAAGGACTGTGCTCTGTGTAGGTTCTTTCGTGTGCGTTGCTCCCTCGATTCACAGGTAACACCATTCTGATTGCCGATGGATCTCTGTCTGTGGAAGTAGTGGAGTGCGGGAAGGACTACGTAATGACGAAGGTGATGAATCCGGCGATCATTGGTAACAAGAAGAATATGAACCTGCCAGGCGTCAAAGTGGATCTGCCCGTGATCGGAGAGAAAGACAAAAATGATATTCTGAATTTTGGCGTGCCGATGGGGTGCAACTTTGTTGCCGCCTCGTTCGTACAGTCGGCAGACGACGTGCGATACATCCGGAACATTCTTGGTTCGAAGGGCCGCAACATCAAGATTATTCCCAAGATCGAGAATGTTGAGGGGCTGCTGAACTTCGACGAAATTCTTCAAGAGGCTGACGGCATCATGATTGCGAGAGGCGATCTGGGCATGGAGATTCCACCCGAAAAGGTCTTCCTTGCGCAAAAGATGATGATTTCCAAGTAAGATTCCAACACATGGTGGCCTTTCTTCAGCCCTCCAGCGCAAACCCTGGGGAGAGGCACCCAACATACCTTGCTGCGGGCGTTCATAGTGAGTGCTTCGATCATATGGCGGGTCGTGTCCACCTCATCTTTGATTCGCCTGAGCTGTGCGGTCTGTTTTCAATTAATCATTGCGCTTTCAGATGCAACGTGGCAGGCAAGCCGGTAATCACAGCAACACAGATGCTCGAGTCCATGACGAAGAACCCCCGACCCACCCGCGCAGAAGCAGCCGACGTGGCAAATGCGGTCCTCGACGGGACGGACTGCGTGATGCTTTCTGGGGAGACAGCGAACGGAAGCTTCCCTGTGCAGGCAGTGACGGTCATGTCACGTGTTTGCTTTGAAGCAGAAGGTTGCATCGACTACCAGCAGGTGTACCGTGCAACTTGCCAAGCCACCATGACACCCATTGACACCCAAGAGGCTGTAGCCCGCGCAGCTGTTGAGACAGCCCAGTCCATCAACGCCTCCCTCATTCTTGCACTCACTGAGACAGGCCGCACTGCCCGTCTAATTGCCAAGTACAGGCCCATGCAACCGATTCTGGCGCTGAGTGCTTCTGAGGAAACAATCAAACACCTTCAGGTCATCCGCGGTGTCACGACACTTCTGGTTCCCACATTCCAGGGCACCGATCAGCTGATCCGTAATGCGCTTTCGGCTGCGAAGGAGCTGCAGCTTGTGAGTGAGGGGGAGAGCATTGTTGCGGTTCATGGCATGAAGGAGGAAGTTGCCGGCTGGTCGAACCTGCTTAAGGTCCTTGTCGTTGAGTAAACGAAGAACGCGAGTTTTCCTCAACTCACCCCAAAGCGCACGAGAATTTCAATCATTTCTAGCTCACATACACAAAGTTGGAACTCCATGGTGGGTTTTGATCGCGGGAGCTCAGTGTGCTCGCTGTGTCTTGGAGTTGACGGTGGAGCATTTGCATTCTGCTGTCGTTACTTACATTTCCCACCGGTCGCGGCTCTACTGTGTGTGCTGTCGCGCGTCTTTGCGTTACCTCCGCCAACATTCCAATCTGGCGTTCCCATGCATGATATCTATAAACTCCCTGCCCAGGGCAAAGCATGTTAAAATGGTGTGCATGGCTTGAATAGCGTGTGCGTACAGCGTGACGAGACAGGTAGTTCGTCTAGCCCAGGCTTTCTTACTGCGCCTCTAGAGGATCATGGTAGTGCGACACTAAATAATGCCAAAATGCCGGTCCCGCTTAGTGGCCTGCTATACCGGAAGCAGATATCTGACAACAACTGGGCATGAAAGGCTGCATGAGTAGGGCGATATGACACGAACTGCACCAGGCGTGTGCGAATTTCGCCTTGCCCAGCGAGACAGCGGGAGGTGTTTGGCGATAAAAGAAATGGCAGGGGGCCTTTGTTGGTGCCCAGTTCTATCCGGTCCGTCAGCGCGAACGACGGCGTGGAAACGGATTAATACGAAACCCGGATGAGGTTCACTCGGGATATGATTAAACATGGGAATTCGCCACAAGAATGTAGTTTGTGGCAAGGAACCGCGAGGGGTGTACGCCCGCGAAGTCACTGGGTGGTGGCATCCTTAGAAGAAATTTGAGCGTTGCCTTTACCAGGAAGAACGGCAAAAGGGTTTGTTGCACATGCAGACAATCCTGCCTCTTCTATCGGTGCACATACTTTCTAACGCACAAAGAAACACACACACATGCACACAAACTCAAACATGTGTACATGGCCCTTGGCTTCCCCCCCATGGGAAGCCAATAGTATACTTTGGCCGTGCTGTGTGCTACTCTCAGTCGTTATGGGGTTATTGTACCGAAAGTCGCGCTGGACAGCGCCGCCTATTGCACAGCCTTTTGGCGCTCTCCACGCTTCTTTTGCTTACCTCAGGGCAAAGGGCTGCCTGGGAGGGGATGAGCGCTGCAACATGGCTCGCGAGAGTCGGGACTAGGACGCCAACAAAGATATCACAGAGCACGAAAAACTCTGCTTGCTTGTTGATAGGGTCCTGCTGCTCCTTTTTGTCGATTAAGCTCTGCTCAATGGCAGCGATTTCCGATTCGAGCTCTTGACGCTTCGCTGGGCGTAGCGCCAACAACTTGTGCGCGCAGAAGAGAAGTAAGTTTTCCACAAGGCGAACAATTGCAGCAGCCACGGAGGCGACGGGGCAGTCCTGATAGGCGTTGATGGTCTCCACAATGCTATTGTACAGGTTGGCCAGTGGTGGGTGACGCAGCAGCAAGAGACACGACGAGCCAGCCGAGAGACAGGTCGCAAGCCAAGGAGAGCTATTTATTAGACCAAAGTACAGCGGAGCCGGGGAGAAGTCGTATTCGTCCAAGCTCTGCATGCAGGCACCAAGCGTAAGGCAGACAGGGTGCGAGCGGTGGTAAAAGGAGGCCTTCGCTTCGCTGTTGTCGCGGACTGCGCTGGATAAGGGGCTGCGCACCGGAATGAGCACGAATTGTGATTAGTTTCTAGGGGCAGCACTCTACGATGGGAAAAAGCCCTGAAGAGAGCCGCACCCGTGCAAACGCCACGCCAACGCTCTCGAGGGTTCGGGAGTGGAGGGAAACAACATGGCTGTCAAAGGACAGAGAGACGGCCGGGAAGAAGTCGCATTGTACTCGTCGGAGAGCGGAGGCAGCATTGTACGTCTGTCTATACACCGTGGAGAGTTCCGACAGTTCCATTCTGAAAGCACTGGTTTGGTAAGACGTTGCTTGACTGCCCCAGGCAGCAACAATCGCCTCCACTGCAGCAGGGGAGAATACGGGCCTCTCGCTGTCGAGATACCCTGTAGCTTCTGTTCTGCCATTCGCTCCCTTCGCCAGTTCATGCTGCACCAGTTTAACAAACCAATGCACCTGGTCAGCTAGCCAGGCGGACAAGTGGCGGTCTGTCGTGCCGAATATCGCCCTGCGCAAGTGACAGCAGACACAGCTGCAGTCTATTCATAGGAGCTCTATACTTAAAATAATGCGAGAAACGGGCACTATGAGGGCGCGGAGGCAGGGAGAGGGCAGGGGACGCAAGAAGCATCGCCAACATCCCACCTGTAGTGCATGGCAGTTTGTAAGATCTCCACACGGAGTAGCTCTGCTGCTGCGCACAAGCCTCTGAAAGTGCAAGACAGGGAGGCCAGACCACGATTCAGCAATTGCGGCAAATCTATTTTGCAGTACAGGAGTCCTTTTTCTGACACTGCTTTGCATGCTAAGTAACCTTTGAGGGTCTGCAGGCGTTGATACTCCTGTCAGTGCTGGTTGGCAGGCCAGGACGACAGCCGCTTAAGTGCAGCACTTAAGAGCCTTTCAGAACCTACTGCGCTGCATCCATTTCACATGCTTGCTCAGCATTGCGCCTCTCGCGCGTAATTTTTTCGTCCCGCCTTTGCAAAAACTTGGCCCTCAGCTGCTCCTCAGAACAGGAGAGACGACGGAGGGGCCTGCGGAGGGCAGGAGTGGCCGCACTGAACGGCGAGATTGGGTTGCAAGAGGCTAGACAGGAGGGAAGAGGAAGAAAGCTCTAAGGCAGGCAGCCCAGGTAACCGCTGGGAAGAAAGAAATCACACAGCACAAAGCCAGAGTCCAAAGGCAGGCGACCACGGTTGTAAAGAAATTTTTGCCTTGCTGCGTGTGCAAGCATGTTTGGTCCTGGTGCAGCTTCTCGTGTTGCCTCATTCGCGCACTGCTCGACAGTGCGCACCCAATCAGTTTTATAGAAGCAGCCAGTTGGGAGTGCTGGCCAAGCTGCCGCAGCATGGCCTTCATGCAACTGTTTCTCGAGTCTTTCATCTGAGGAGCAGCAAACGGACACGGTACCAACCCGCAGAACGCATGCACACCTGAGTGGTTGAAGACTCCCTATTCCCTAGAAGGAATAAGGCGCACAAGTGGTCTACAACTGTCGAACAAAATATACAGCAACAACATCCGCGGAAAGATATCGCTTGCTGGCTCTGCAGACGTGACGAGAGTCACGTCAAAGTGACGGCAGAAAGGAAACTAAGACAAACGAAAGTTCTCAATGGGTAATCGCGGTAAACTGGAAAAAATACCTGGACCTCTAGAGAGTCCAACAGGCGCAAGTTGCAGCAACCATGAGTTCGAAGAGCGGTAATTTGCTGCATGATAACATGAGAATACCAGAGGAACAAAAAGAGAATGTAGAAAGGAAAGGCATAAAGGGGGACGGCAAGAGCAACAGGTCTACATCGCCTCTCCCGTCTGTCTGCCTACTCATAAGATGGAGCACTTTCATGCTGCCGCTAGGCAACAGGCATGCATGTAGACTAGAATCCCATGATCAAAAGCATGTGTATACACATCTTTTACACCTCAAAGGAAGGCAGGGAACTAAAAGCCAATTGAAATCGACGGGGCTGTACCTCATCTGCGAGCATCAGCGCATCCACCGCCTCGTCGTGCAGTCCTCCATTTGAGCAACGCAACACCAATGATGGCAGCTCCAGCAGCTGAGAAACACAACCGCTCCTTGCAGAAATTAATCTTCTGACCAGTTGGAATGAGGGAGCTCTGAAGCAGCAAACTAACTGCACTGCGGCGCCTCCGCCTCCGACGCTGGCAGCTGCAACTGCATGCCGATACACCACGCGGCTGTGACCAGAAAACTAGCGAAAAAGACGCCACACCCCTGAGACCAGGTGCTGCATCGAAACGAGAATGTGTAAAGAGGCTTCCTGGCTGGCCGCTGCATTGCTCTCCGTCCTAAATTGCTGCAGATTCAGCCAACGCATGAAGAGCCACACATCCGTGGATTAGGGTTGCTTCGCTTCTTCCAACACTGCGAAGGCAGAAGGAGGTGCTGGCTCCATACCCTGCTGGACACGTTTATCCCCCCGAGTTGCAAAATGCCGTTATGGCTTTAATTCACTTCTGGACGGCACATTCACTAGGCAACGTGTGTGGCGTGGGGAGGAATGTGGAAGACGCGCAGTGTTGCAGCACATACGAGAAGACATAACTGAAGGCGCCTGCTACTCAGTCTTCATTCTGAAAAGGCATCTGGAGCCATCTCTCACCTTCAAGCCACTCTGCAGTGGCTGCACGCACTGTGCTATCTTCCGCAAAGTAGCAGAGAGATTGTCCACCTGAGATTATCCACATACGAAAAAACTGCGCATGCTGTCGCTTTCCCCCTCCCCCCTCCATTGTCGTGGGGCTTCGCTGTTCGGCGTCTCTCTGGGTGTAGCCGCCGCGATCCATGCGTATCTATATCGACGGTACTGCTGGTGTGCAGCCGCGTGCAATGCTGTACGTACACTGCAGCTCAGGCTGTTGAGAGCTTTAGAAGATGCCAGAAACAACGAACAATTTTGTACAGCTAGCTCGTCTTGCGCATTTCTGAGCTTCGCTGCCTCGATTTGAAGCAGCGCCTGAAGCGCAACCGATGCAGAACAAACAATTGCGCCCTACAGTAGAGCATTTCATCCCTCATCGCACGTATCATGAGATGTGGATCACACATATCATGAGATGTCGATAAGCGGCAATCTCCTCCACGTGCGGCTAGATCAAGAAAACAGTGCACTACTCCCGACGTTGCCCTACAGGCTGCTTGCAGAGCTCGTCGCCTGTCATCTGCAGAAGCCTCTCAACTTCTAGCTCGGCAGGCACTGTCGTTTCTTGTGCTGCCTCGCCAGCCGTCACCAAGGGGGCTGACTCATCCTCAGGGCACTGAGGGGTGTCAGCCCTCGTAAACTCCTTTGCGTTGTCTCTCTGGAGTAGGCAAGTGAGCGTGTCTTCGCCTAGGAGGAGTTCCCAGAAACGCTGGGAGCTGCCCATCTTTGAATAGTTGATGGTTAACGCCTCAGGATTGTGGATGACCTGGAGGTAAATAGTGCCTGTATTACCGCTTAGTGAGGCAGCAGGCAGGCTAGTCTCTCATTCACACACAACTTTAGATCATGAAGGATCATGCCGAGACCCCATTCTACGGGTAACTCCATCGTCTCCCACGGGATTGGTCCTTTTCAAGAGCAGCTGCGTCAAGCGGGCACTGCGTCCTGCCGTCCCCAGATCGCCGCGCATAGCCAAAAAATACGAAACAGAGAGGAATTGAGGAGCAGGAAATACACGCCGCACTAGACGACAGCCTGCTTAGCGTAGATTACTCGATGCAGCGTTCTCTCATGGGCGTTTGCTGGTTGTTCACGGCACGCTGAGTCTGGAACACGTGTCTGCAAAGCTTTGTAAGTCTGAAAGAGATCGCTATTCATTATTGCACATGCGGAAAGCACAGAACGTGACGTTAATACAGTTGCTGTACCGGTGTCGGCTCCACTCTTGGGGCCTTGAAGCTGCATGCAAACTAATGCAAATCTCTACGCTTTTCCCTCAGTCACAAGGAGGGTGAGAGTATTGAACTTCTGCAGCTGCATTTATCTTTATAACTGATGTGAGACATCAGAAGATTCATCCTTGCAGCACGATCACTCAGCGGTACAGCCACGCACAACGATAGGAAAGGGACTCATCTCGCATCCTTTTATTGTTCCGCATGAAGGGCAATAAAAAGCAATAGCAGCTAGGCCTTACTGCGACCAATCATAGGTTCAACAGTCAGGCATTCAATAGCGGGAGAAAGCAGCGTGAAACCAGGAGAGCAACACCAGGTAGAAAAGATTCTCTGTCCTCCGTTCATTATGCCGCAACAGAGGCCAACAGGAAGCGCTTATTGGTTTACCGTGCTTCAGCAGAACTTCTGATGCGAAAATTGAGCTGAGATGGGCGCACACTTTCTCTTTCTCAAGCAAGATGGCGTCCATCAAATTAATGACCAAAAAGAGTGAGCGAGTTGCTTTCATATTTTTAACGAGAATAAATAGACAAACTATGCAAAATTTTCTCTTGTCTGCCATGCACCATGTTAAAAATCTTATGCGGAAGCACGCTTCCGTGGGGGACATGTGTGCAAGTTCACCAAAACGGGTAGGCGCGCACATTCTCGCTTTACTGAATCCAAATACTAGAAATAAGCACCTGCGTGCACTGGGATACCCAAGTGTGCTTGTAAGCTTTCTGCTGCTTGTGGTGTCCCGTAGTATTATGCATACACATGCATGTACGATATCTACTCGTCGCTGCTGCACGGCATCTGTGGATACGCGTGTAGATGCACAACCCTAAATACCTCCACTTGCACACACAGAGAGAGAGAGACGCAGCCATTCCAGCTTCTGAGTAGCTCACGTATCGAAATGTAGGAGAAGCGTATGTAAATACAAGTTCATGTTCTGGCTCTTCGAACATGTGCAGTGCTATTTAGGGGTCGTGAATTCGCAGGGCTTCTGGACGAAATGGTGCGCCAGGTCGGCGGGCCTGGAAACTACATTGCAATGGTTGTCGACAGCCAGACTCTCAACGTTCTATCTTCATGTTGCAGCGTCTATGATGTGCTTTACGACGGAGTAACTGGTACGCAACCGTTGCGTACCCATTTTTCCCCCAATCGTCTTGCCATGCGGTGTCTCGCTCGTGAGCATCACGCACAGAAGCAAGAGCCACTTAGGTAGCCTATGTGGAGCCGTTGCTGTGGTTGCGTAGCATGGTAACCCAGACCAACAGGATTTTGCATAGGGTTTCCCTTCTCCGGTGTTATTGCTTTGCAGTTGTTGAGCTTATCTCGAAACAGCGGCAGCCACTGCCTGAGCTAAATGCTCTGTACTTTCTTTCCCCCTGCGAAGATTCCGTTCGAGCCCTCATTACTGACTTCAAGGATGAACGCAAACCCCAGCATCGATCGGCCTACGTCTACTTCAGCTCCCCTATACGTAGGTGGATCCATGGCAAAAGGCAGTGGGGGTGTTTTTGGACTTGGATACGTAGAGCGATCTTCTGTAGATAAGGGTTTGCTCTGCTAGCAAGCATGAAGCCAAAGTGAAACGGGGAGCCTGTCAGGCGGAGTGCTTTATTCCTTCGGTTGTCTTTGTTCTTGTTTTCCTCTTTCAAGTGGTAGCGCTTGCCCTCTTTGCATGCCCGCACAGTGCGCCTGTTGTCTGTATGTAGAGTTGCACCTAGAGGTAGCAGCCAGCGAGCAGCTAAGAGCGGCCTACTAGGTTTCTGTCTTGTGTTCCATCAGCCCAGTCAAGCAAGCTGATGACACTCCTGGCTGATGCGCCTTCTCTGCTCCCAAGAATAAGATGCCTTGTGGAATTCAACTTGAGCTTCATTGGTGAGAAGGAGAAGCAGCAGCAGTGCAGTGCCTAAGCAGCTGCTGTACTTCCTGCAGTGAAAGCACGTCTTCCTTTTTTCGTGTATGTATATGTATAGACCCATTAAGCGTCACCGCGTATATCTTCCTTCATTGTGTATACGCTTTGCTGCGGGTTGAGGGCAGTCATCGGTGCTCGTCGCGTTTCCACCTTCAACTGCGCTGCATAGAAGGGTATTTTATGTGTCGCTGCAGCGTACGAGCAACGGGTGTTTCATTTGGGAATGCCGGACGCTTTGCTGCAACTGTTTCCCCTTCCTGCTCCGTCCTTGCTACAGAAGATAGCAGAAGATGTGAGCGGTGTTTGGGGTGTATGTCCTCATAGCAAGTATTCATAAAGGCGTGAAACTAGAGCTCCACTCTGCTGCTTTAGAGACGCATGTGTTCCTGCGGTTGCTAGGTAGTGCACATGTTTCTGGTGCTTTAGTCCCATGTTGCGCGCACACCTAGAAAACAAAGAAGAGGTCTTCATCACTTGCTTTGAAATTTCTTATGGGCACTGCTTTCAGCTCATCTCAGTTTGCATGACTCTCGGCAGGAGACCGGCTATCCGCTTTCAGAAGAATCAGCTGCCGTGGTGCGAACAGGTCGCTCTGCTCGTCCACAGAGGGCTGCAGGAACATGAGCCAGCGGTGTGTCGCACTATTTTGCCTGGTACTGCCTTTCGGACTTCATATTTCGCTTTCTTAATGCTTTAACGACGAGTGACCATACTCTTAATCCTCCATGCTGCTAGTCTCGATGTTCTGAGCCCGCCAGGCATGGCTAGCCCACCCTGCTCCCCCGGAATATAAAGCTTTGCTGTCTTTGCATGTGCATTTCTTTTTTCTACTTGCGAAGTCGTCTGACAGCCAGGGTGGAACCCTTCTTATTTTGGATCGGTCTGTGGACCTGGCGCCTCTCTTCATTCACGAGTACACATATCAGGTACTTATCGCTTCGGAGCGGTTTCATCGAATTCGGAGGGGGGTGAGGCGGGGAAGGGGAGAGATTAACGGAACAGAGGCATTATCTTATCGGTATTTGGCTAGTCAGGTGCACTAAAACAGACTGAGATACGTAGACATCGATAGCACGTGGCATAATACGCCTGAGCTTTTCGAGTTCTCCTGCACTCGTCATCACGTGCCCCTTCGTCCAGGCATTGGCATACGACGTATTGGAAATTCCCGTCTGCTGCCCTCCCCAAACAAAGACGAAAAACTCGGAGGTGTCTCAACCGATGGAAGATGTGTACAAGTAAGCAAAGGGGGAGTCGCTCTGTGCTGCGATGTGGAAGGAGGACCAGCAAGACCAACGCTTAAGCCCCTGGGTTTAGTTTGCGCATTTAGCCAGCACTGGGGGCGATTATAATAGGTGGACTAAAAGATAGGGGGAAGGGGTTGAGGGGGAGGAGAGCGAGATGAACTGCTGCTGAGGGGCACGCTTGTTGTTGTTGTTGGCCTCAGTTACGAAGTGACGAACAATATGGGGATTCAGGAAAAGAAACAGGTGTGCACTGGCTGTGTGTGAAGCCTCTTGCATTACCTTTATGCATTTGTAGATGCGGATTGATCTCTGTATAGATATCGATACAAACACTAAGAGATAGAGAGACGTGCCCAAGAAAGCAGCAGGTACATTGCGTTAATCGCACACACACAAGCCTACTGCTGTCGTGTTACCACAGTGTATGTGCACGTGTGGCAGACTATCCTGGGGGAGCAAGACGAGGTGTGGGTTCGTTGTCGGCACCAGCACATTCAGGAAGTTAATCAGTCAGTCCAGGAGGAAGTTATGCTTTTTCTAAAGGAAAACAGCACGGTCAAGGTGCAGCAAAATCAGGTGCGGCGTACTCCAAGCAAGGAAAGCGCAGAGGGAGATTTGTGCAGCTCAGGGGGCTTGCTGTTGACTAGGGAGTCGATGATAGAAAGTTTGGATTAAAGCAGATCCAAAGGGTCTCTAGTGAGGCTAAAAAGAAGCGTTTTGATCGTGTCCCCTGTAGAAAACTCTCTTTACTCTGGAAGTCTCATAACTCACATCGTAAATCGTTTTGCAATCTTGGGAGTTCAACAGGGAGCTGAGGTGCAGCACATTTGCACTTGGCTCAGCAGTCGAATAGTAAAACTAGAAAGCGGAAAATCGGACTCGACGTTCCTACTTATGAGCGGATACAAGGCTCACAGTGTCTTTTCCGTGGATTGGTGCTGTGGCTCTCCCAGTTACATCGCAGCATGGTCGCGGCTTTTCTAGGGGCGTGTGTCATTCCCAAGCCAATTTGCATGCATTTGCTTTGCTTACCTTTTTTCGTGATTTTTCATGTCTCGAACTCTCCGCATATTCGGCGGTTTATTGCTCCTTTTTATCAGCGATGTATACTTGCCTTTCCCTCCTTCACACTTGCCCATCGGCCGTTTCTGTGCATTTTTACGGGCTGTGGTTGTAGGCTACTAGCACAGAAGACACACTAAAAGCGATTCGCTCTCTGCCGCAATACCAGGAAGCCCTGTCTCGTGTACGCCTTCGTCCGGTGGTCCTTGCCTCCTCCCTTCCTTTGATTTTTCCCTTTTTTGTCTTCAGTGCCTGATATTTTGGCGAGTTGGTTGGTCAGGTAGCAAAACAGCTAGTTAGGCGCTCCTGGACGAAGCTTGTGTGGCGTGAAATAATGCGCAATGATGATGAATTCTGGAGCCGTCAATGAGGCACGCTGTGTCTTGACTCAGTATTGGATGCACGTAACGTTGAGTGAGAATTGCTTTGAGAAGCTCCAGGAGCTGAAACTCATGGCACTTGGGGCAGTTGAACAGGTGCGCGCAACCGTGTGTAATCGACTGTCAAAGGTCTTTTTCGTTCATCTTTTGCACTTTTCGTTGCCTCTTGGGGTGGCGGTTTGGAGGCGGCACGAGAGACACACCCTATTTCTCACATTGCTTGCGTTTCAAGACCTTTGCCGCTTTTGTGCCATGTGTCTGATATCTCGCCTTCTTCCTGGCTCAGTTTCTCCTCAAAACAGACAGTCTTAATTGTTTTCTGACTACTTCCGGCTGCCTTCACTAAGCGATCACTTTCTATGAAAGCTCTTCCCGCTATTATATTCCCCTTCAGCGTCTTTGCTGTGTCGCTCATTGGTTCTTTGTTCTTTCTGCCCCAGGACCTCTGTTGCGCGGTTGACAAGGATGGAAAAGAAATTAGCGGATCCAAGCTGCAGGCAGCAGTGGGGTCGTTGGCTTCGGACAACACCATTAGGTAGGTCGCTAGCTCGGGCTGTTCCACAGGCACCAGATATAGTACAAAAGCGTCTAGCGACTCATATGCAAGACTCGCCACGTTCCGTCCTCTGGAGTCGAGTGGCGTTTTAATTGTTCAGACAGGATGAGAAACTGCGTTTGCTGCTTTTGGAATTCACCCAGCTACTGGGACTGGATGCCGCGGACAGAACAAAGGTAAGCTCTTGCGTTACCAGCTGAGCTGCGCCTGCTGATGGTGCTTCTTCAACGATTTCTGAGATGCTTGTTCAAGGAGGTCGCAGTGCTGATTTCAAAGAGCTGCTGGCTATGCTTCTGCAGACCTCTCATTTTCATGGTTTCTCCTGTATTTGGTTCAGGCTGTGGAGGCGGCACAGCTAAGTCTCGTGAATCAGAGGGTTATTCAGAAGTTCATGGATCGTACGCTGCAACAAGTGGAAGTTTGCTGCGGATAGGGGGAGGGGCTAGTTCATCTGTTTTTCCTCACTTGATTAGCACGGTTCGGCAATGCCTGCATTGTGCACCTAAGAGCCTGCTGCCTGTGTGCTGCTTGAAACACTGCTGGTTTCTTTATCTAGTAGTATAAACAAAAACGAACCCTGATGAAGCACTCTAAGACTACATCAAATGTTAAATCTCAGTTTTCGATTCTATGTAGCTCTGCGTGTCTGCAGTTGAACTGCACACGGGTTCACTCTCCGGCGAGTATCCCACAGTACGCTTTACATCACTTTCCCTTGTAGTAAAGCGCAGTTTCATGGCCTGTTTCATTTGAATCGTTCCCAGCCTTCCCGATATATTGTCTTTCGATCTGAATCATCTACTCTCACCGGAATAACGCAGCAGGCAAAGAAGAGAAAAAACCATGACTTGGTGCGTAATATGTTTTCTGTTTGGCCTGTCCTATCAATGGCAAATTTAGAAGGGGAAGCCCGTGCACAGGTTTGAAACAGAAAGGGATAAAGTGAAATTCTTCAAGCAAAGAGCCAAAAGAGCGAGATACGACCTCTCAAGATTCGAACCTTCAATCAGGGGCATCATGGAGGTAAATGAAACATATTTCTAGGCAGAGCGAATGGATGTTAGTCCAGTTCTTCAGCATCTGACCAAATTTAAAAGCCCCAAGCCGAAATCAAAATGTTCATGCCCGCGGTGCTGTGATACGTGTGTCACGTAGAAAACGGTTCAGGGAACTCTTCATGGGGGACGCTTCCCATTCGTGGACGAGCCCACGTGCGTCTAGACGGCAAAGCCTGACGGTGGTTAAGACTAGACAAGAAGAATGAGAATTGAATCACAAAATTGCGAAATATTGCTTGAGGGGGAATGTTGCGTGTAAAAGTCTGACTCCGAGGACAAAAGTGTGAATTCATGCATTTCATCTGCGTGTCTCGCATCCGAAAAGTATGGCAAAGAAATTAGGTACTTCTTTGTTCTAGTGGCGTCTGTCTCTGGCATTCAACGATTTGAGTATCGCCTCGTTCCCGTATGCTTCGGTTAACGGTGTTGTTGCCTCAAGGCTTCTGTAAAATCTATTCCTCGTTTTGATTAATTTTTTCCTCGCCCGCAGGCGGCGGATGGAGACCAATCACGAAGCCACGCGACACAAGAGGGGAAGTGGGTCTTTTATTTGCTCTCCCTCTAGCTAGTTAGTTCTTGAAGTCGGTTCTCGTTAAATGCTTTGGCCTTCGTTTGCTTTTAGCTTGTCAGTCGTCTGTGCCTTTTCGTAGCTCCTTCTTCCAATCTCCCGTTTACGTCCCCCCGCCATCTCCGTCCCGGAATTTTGTTCTGCCCTTTTTTTATCCTCCCTCCCTTTCTTTGCCTACTGCCTCCTTACCTCCTTGCGCAGATTTCTTTTACCTGTTGAATGGTTTGCATGGTTTCAGCGTCTGTCATTGGCCGCTCAACTGAATGGAATTGGAGTTCTACCCTCGAAGTTTCGCAAAAGGTACCTTTCGGTCTGTCCACAGTGGCAGTCCGCAGACCTTTTTGTTCAGCTCCTAGACAACCCGCACCGCTACCTTTATTATCACTGATGCTGTTAATTGCTTCATGTCGACGCTTCATAGCATTTGGGATTACTGACCAATGTAGCAGTTTCGTTCACCGCCGAGTACTTGAATTCTGGCCTCAATCCACCATGAGGTTCCAAGCTCTATCAGTATTTCCTCTCAGTTTATATTGTATTTTGATTTAAACAGTATCTACTGGTTCTGGTCCATGCTCAGTCGCAAAGTCCTACCCAGGTATTAGACAAGTCCAAACCCCGGTTGGTGGTTTTCGTTTTGGGAGGGATCCTTCACTCGGAAATGCGCTGCGCCTACGAAGTATCGAATGAATTGAACTGCGAGATCTTTATCGGTGAGGTTTTCCATTGGTTCCCAGTCGCCATCCTGTAAGATTCTGCATATAAGGGGCTAATCATTTTAAGTATTCCTGCCTCGGTCAATTAAGTGTCAAATAGGCGCGTGCTTCCTTGCTCTATGGCCTTGTTTTCTATGGTCTAGGCTACACTACAGTATTTTCTCATTGGCTCCTTGCGTTTTAGGTAGCACGAACATTCTGACTCCTAGCCAGCTGCTCAAGCAGTTAAAGGAGCAAAGCAAGCTGGAATGAAAAAGTGCAATTGGGTTTCTTGAAGCTAATTTTGCTGGACATCCACCACACCTTCCTAACAAAAGCAGATAGTAAACCCTTGTCCGCTTAAGCAACACTAACAGGCTCTTTTTATTGTTTTTTCTTGACTCTTTCAAATCTTTGTAATATGTTTACTGGCAGATCTGCAGATGTGTAAAAGTATGTTGTGTATACATAATGGGTTTGGACGCTCGATGTTGTGTCAGTACACGCAAAACGGATAAAATGAGACAATGTCCCTCTCTAGCTGCATAATTAGGATCCCCCCATCATTTAGGGTATACTTAGCTGGCAATGCAACAGTTGTGTGGTTCTATTGTGCACTGTTACCGATGATCGGTGTAACTTATTGCGTAGACATCTAGTATCGCGATTTTTAATTCAGTCCGCTTGCTTTCTAATATGAACTTGCAACGTACTACAGCCATTCACAGTATTGGAATTTTCAACGAACCAAAGGCAAGGAACGGACTTGCCTCAAATGTAATGGAATGAGAGACATATACACAATAGGAAAACGATAGTACTGCGAATTGATCACTGCAAAAGTCTACACAGCTCAAACTCAGCAGTTGTCTTTTTCAGTGGTTTAATTCGTATTAACTAAAAGCAATTTTATACCGGTTTAGGCTGTTTTGCGTTCAAGTCTCTCGCTGGAACGCAGAAGTCTGGAAGGTGTAGCTACCTTCAGCTTGTTGCTTTCTCCGCCATGCGGTATCAGGAGGGCGCATGTGCACCACAAGAGAGGGAAGCGGAGCCCAAATACCAGGTGCTACAATGGTCCAATATGAATATAAAAACAAAGCGAGTGCTGCATTCGGCATCATTTCCAACCGCCACCACACTATTTGAAAGTAAGGGCAATGGCGACGCATTCTCTGAACTCAAACACAAATTGCAGCGCTTCTGAATACATGACTTTGGTGAACAGAACTCATCGTACCGATATAAAGGCAGCTGCAATGTGCGATATTTAAGTGTGGAGGCGAAGCAAAGCACAATATATACAGAGCAAGTAGTGGAAAATAGCTCAACGGTGTTACATGCTGAATCCAGACGCCTGAATGCAGCGCCCTTCGTAATAGCAGGATGTATATAAGCACAAGAACGAGGCAAAGCAGTAGCCGGTACCAAAGAGCAAACGGTGTGCTTTTTCTCTCATCTCTCTGCACAAGATACCCTGACTGCACCATTCGCTCTTTGGTACTGCTGTGTCTCGCCCCTATGCTTATCTGGCTCCTGCATATTCTGAAGGGAGGCGCAGCTAGGTGTCTGGATTCAGCGTGTAGCATCGTTGAGTGAGTAAGTTCCACAGCTGCTTTTACAAGCCGCTATACCGAAAGGGTGCGCCTTACATTATATTTTTTTCTTCCCTTTGTAGCAAGTAAAGGAAAACATTTCTTTTGCATGGAGCATCCACCTGCAGCAGCAGCAGGTCAGCATTCCAATGCTCTGAAATCGCCTGACAAGAACTGATGGGATATTGTTTCCTGCGTGTCTATGCAGATATTCTCCATATAAAAGGATGAATCGACGATGCAAGAAAACCAGCAACTGAACTGTTTTGGCGGGGTTTGCCTCTACGTTATCCCATGATGAAATGCCTTGGAGTAGTCACACCATCCAGCTTAACCGAAGGTGTACATTTGAAACAAAGCGTAAAGCAGGTAGTACCAGGTTGCACATTATAGTAGTCAATAGGACCTGTACATCCCGTGAAGCTCGTACTGAATTTGACTGGTAACCCTAGGCATGATGAACGCACCTCCTGAAAAATTACCGGAACTTTGACACTCTCTCCAGGACCCACTGTCATTTCGGTTTTCCTGAGGAGACGCATTAGATGCGCGCATCAAGTCACAGGGTTTGAAGTTAGACTTTACCTTTGGATGCGAGGACGCATGGTATGGCTGCTATGGTTTAGGATCTGGATCATAGGATGTGCGCCTTGCTATACTTTATAGTGCATCGTCCGTACTTTGGATTCATCACTTCAAAGTCTGAGGAGGCTATCAAAAGATCCACCGCAACGTCCTGTGGATTTTGATAGGATAGTCGCTGCCAAGAAAGTCAAAACAGGCGAAGCGTGTAGAAAGAAAAGGCATGAACAAAATTTAGTTGCGACACAGATACCTCTAAAACCAGAGAGAATTCTGCGTTGTTGTCAAGTGTATCCAGTCTACAAAACTGACTACAAAGCAACACTCGTGCGGGTGATAGATGCTTGCTGGACCAGGAAGTGCAGAAACAGCACACAGTTGTCTGGTGCTCCGAAATCTGCTTCTAATTCATCTGATGCCATCGCTTGTGCTGCGGAGAGTTTGCCCAGGAAACCATATACCTGTGTTTGCTTTGCGCCAACGGGTAGCGTCAACTCATATTGACGAGTGACGGGAGCTGCCGGATCTACGAAACACCCACAAGGCAGCGAATCAGAGATGAACGGGGACTAGAAAAGGGTGCCGTAGAGGCACAGAGGGCAGCGAGTGACATCCAATAAGACCAAGGCACTTGGACACGGCCCAGCAGCAGACAGGAAGGAATAGTGCGAAACGCAAGAGATCAAGACTGACAGGCTGCTGCCTGTGGCCGTCCACCGTACACACGGCTACAGCAAGGAGCAGCTCTTAAGGCTTAGCCGCAGAACACACCCAGTCGCGGCGCACAGCGTAGCTAACAAAATCTTTCCAAGAATGTGTTATAGTAACTATATCCGTTTTCCAGACAGTGGCGAGGCAGCAAGACATACGTGTAGAGAACGTCAGAAGCTGTCTGGTGTCCGTCGTGGTGGTTTTCTTGTCATCCTCCTTAGCCGCTGCCTCTAGTCCTCCATTTTCAGGCCTTTGCTTTCGCTCGCTGTTGTCAATATCGCACGGCATGCCCTGCTGGACTGGTGATGCAGTTTTTCGGGAAACTTCATCCTTGTGCTGCTTCTTTACCTCAGATGCAGCCCCTTCTTCTTCCCTCTGCCGGACTCTGGCCTCCATCTCTGCCTCTTCCTTTTTCTTTTTCTTCCGATCTGGGCTTTCCTGATAGTCTCCTCCCATCGCCGTTGCTTTTTCTACCTCATATATGAAGTTTTCTTCTTTCTTGGTTTCCTGACCACTCGAGGCTTTAATCAAAGGGGCCTCTTCGCCACGACGCTCCGAGGCCGCCTTTTTTTTCTCGCTTTTTTCCTTTTTCTTCTTTTTTGTTGCCTCGTCTTTGACTTCGCTATTGTTGATCGTTTGGCTCTCGGACACATCCTTCACGTCCTTTTCCCCCACTTCCTTCTTCTTTTTCTTCTTCTTTTCGTCTGGCTTCAGTGTCTCCTCTGCCTCTTCGTGAATCAGCGTTCTGTTACTTTCCTTCTCCGTGTCCGACTTCTTGCTGCCGCCCCGTTGCTCGTGCTGTTTCTTGGCCGCCGACTCCATCTGTGTGTTTTCGGAATCCACAGAGGTCAAGTTCTTCTTCTCGATTTCCCCCTCCTTTTTATGACTCCTAAATTCTTGTGCATTTTTTTCCAAAGCTTCTTGTGAGCCACCATTCACACTGCCGCTGTGCTCTTTTTCTTGCGGCTGCCCTTCATTGCCTTTACTGTCGTGCTTTGCCTTGTGGTGCTTCTTAGGCTTATCAGCCGGAAGGGAGGCACAGGGCTGCTCGAAACCCTCCTCACGTTCTGCAGGTACTGCGTTTTCCCCCGTGATTCTCTCCTTCTGTTTGCTTTTGTGCTTTTTTTTGGGCTTCGCCGCGGATCCACTGCTGCTCAGCTTTGCTGACTCCAAGACAGGCTCTTCTACGTCGGCCTTCCTTGCTGCTTCAAGTCCCTCCAAATGGGTCGACTTCTCCGCGGCTGCTGAGATGCCTGCAGAGATCATTCTCAAAATTTACATCGTACATCGTCAACCTCTGTGTGCTCTGCAGCTTGAACCTTAACCCCTGAAAAAACAGTTCCTGACCGCTAAACTCCAAATTACTAAAATAACTAGCAATAGGGTGTTATTTTCACTGCTACACACCCATGATTTCTTCTGGGGTCTCTACAGCCGCGACCGAGGCGTTCTGTATGGGGACTGAGGGAAGCTGTACGACATCGCCACTTGCGCTATTAGACTGCTCGGCTTTTTCAGCAGCGCTACCAACAGACAAGGGGAGTCCTGGCACCTGCACACTCAAAATTGAGGTGTTTGTTGCACGACTGGAAAAAGATGGCACAAAGATGCGATAGCCACAGGAGGGAACAAGCCTGAAGAGGAGTGAACATAAAGCTCTAAAAAGAAACAAGGACGAAGGTGGCGAAAAAAAACCAAATGGTTTCCAGATTGCCTGCCAGCATCGCGCTGACAGCTGTATAGGGGCTTTTTCCCCTCAACCAGTAGCATTCTTTTCATCTGCATAATGCGGATTGACTGCTATTTTCTGTGGCCTCCGTGGGCACTGTCCTTTGCGTTTGGTGTTCTAGGCGGGTAAAAATGCATCTTAATGAAGCAGAACGGGCCATGGGCGCTTGCAACTAATAGGCGTTTTGTTTTTACGTGTTGCTATCGCTCTGAGTCTTACAGCGCTTGTTGGACTTGAGGGCTGGCTCTTGACAAGCTTAGAAACCAAAGGAGAAACTTCTCCACCGGAACACCCGAGTCCGTCATCTTCTAGTAAGGCGGGCTGCTGTAGCGCCCGCTGCACCCGCCGTGCCACAGCTGCAGGGGTCGGCCATTTGCCACAAGTCAGCTTGGAGAAGATAGGCTGAAAGTAGCAGTGGGAGAGGGAAAGCTGGCAGCGAGACTATTTTCGCAGCCCCAGCAAGACGCCCATGTGAGGGCATGCATGCAGGGGAGGGACTTGTGCGAGGGCACGCTATCAGACACAGGAAGAAGCAAGCAGAGCAGCCTGACTGGCAGTGTGAGGTCCATAGCATGACGAGCGTTGGGAGCAAGAAGCCTTGCAAAGCCTGCCTGAGCATGCATTCAGATTCTTGCGTGTGTGGGAGTTTGAATACAACTGAGCAGACGTTACGCGTACTATTTTCCTGGTGCTTGATGGAATCCGCAGGAAGACCTCGAAAGCCCCAAGCCGCGGGTAGCGGAATCTGCAGGCAATCTTCCCTGTGCTATCCAGGGCGTTGTCTGCTCAAAAAACAAAACTCCGCGACACCGTTGCAGTGCAATCCTATCTGATGGCCAGCCAAAATACGATTTGAAAAAAAGATGTATGTAGGAAAACCTGTGGAGATGTGCGGTTCGAGGTGAGCGCAGCTTCCAAAGCTGCGATTGGTGTGTAGGAAATCGCTGAGAATTGTCGAATGTGAGAAGCTGAACACACAGTAATCTGGGCTGTAAAGGTCTTTGACGATGACTTCATCGTGATTGAGGCCCACATTTGGCTGTGGATTCACCTAATGACGCAGTCAGACACAGTGCTCCCAAACGATACGGCGGAAAGCGAGGTAAGAGAGCCAAAGAGTATTTAGAACGGTCACGACAACCAATTGCGGGACAGAAAGGCCTCCTAAGCCAGTCAACATTCATTTGTTTATTTTCCTTTCGACAGCTCGGTCGTGCAATAACAACAAGGGAGGCAGCCCGACAGATAGGCAGCGATCTGCAAAAGTGAAGACGAGACAGCCTAGGAAGTACGTACGAGAATCCGTAGCTCCGAGGAGACGCTCTCTAGAATGCTTTTACCCACTGCCCCACAATACGGTGAAAGATGCACGCAACAGGCAGGATAAGGCAGAATACTCAAGAATTTTTATGCAAGAAGAAAGAAAAGTCCGTTATGAAGGATATCTATGGCTATGGGGTCTTGCATGCTTCTAAGACCGAAGGCGGTTTGTGCTGGATTGCGTAAAACTGGCTCCCTCAAAAAACTCGAAGTAGACAAAGTTGACAGGGATACCTCTATATATATATATATATATATATATATATACATGAGTGTAAAACGTCGTTGGGAATTAAGTGGACCCATTTCGGTTTTTATAGGATTTGCCGCTCTTTTGGGAGATGTAAAGTACCGGTGGGAGCACCAGGGGTTTTTCTTCAACGGGAAAAGCGCAAAGAACGGACGAAAATGGAAAAAGCTCCTTAAATACCTTTATCTGCGTATTCTTCATATTTGCTCTGTGTATGTCTGGTGAACATCTGGTGGCCGTCACATCCAGTACTGCAAAGAAATCCACGGTCGATTGCACATTGTGTTAAATCGATACTTGTAGCGGACTCTTCATAGCAGGAAGCACAAAAGGCAAGAATCAGGCATAATATGCCAAACTAAGCTTCTTGAATGCATGCACAAGGGCAGATTACTTGAGTTGGCTCTTTGTGCCTTTGTTAGCAAGTCGCTGCTTTTCATTGGTTGCAATTCACGGGGTGACGCTGACGTTTGTTCGAATGCTTCTTCTGCTCACCAGTGCTCTATCTCAACTGTCAATGCATCTTCGCAAGCCATCCTGACACGTGGATAGCCAGCAAGATCTTCACTCCCACGTTTTCCACCTGAATCCCCGTCCCTTGCGGTACTTGATCGGGATGGCTTCAGTCGTTATATTTTATTCCCTTCTTCCCCTTTATATCTCACTCGATGTGCCTTCTGCACTTGACCTCGCACCCATCGTCTGAGGGTGTGCACGCTTGTACCAGACAAAGTTGCCTCTTCTGCAGGACCAAAGGGTCGTGCTTATTTCGATCACTGACCAGCTCGCAAAGTGGAGATCATTTGGACATGAAGGGGCCGCTGTCTGGTCCCCTTAGAAATACCCAAGCTGTACAGGCAGTACCGTGGTACATCGATACCAGATAAAGCTAACTACAAGCTCCTCTTATCTATGGACACAATTTCTCCTCGTTGAATTGATGTGTTCTTTCACGAAGTGCCCAAACTACATCACTTCAGTGAGGGAGGAACTGGGTGTTTGACGAGAGTCCAGCAAGTGAGCCCCTTTAGCTGTCTTCTAGAATGCAAGCACAGTGAAATTCAGATGCGTTTAATCAGAATCAGCTGTTTCGTGCCGCGTGTCTCGTGATGGGAATCTAACAAGATCAAGGAAAGATAGGGCGAGTTCTCTTTCCATGAAGACTACCGGCACTGATAGAGGCAGAAGACTCAGATAAGGTCTCGACCTAAAGAACAAAAGGCAAATCTCTCTTTTGTGGTGATACAGGCTACAAGAGCGGCTTTTCTCTGAGTTTACAAAGATCGCCTTTTGTGCGGTCCCTTCAAGAAGGTTCACTCTCGTAAATCAGTATACTGGCTGCCTAACTGCATGTTATGATGGAAAGCAAAGATATAATAACTGCGAATGATCAAAAGAAAAGCCATCTAGGCTTTATTTGACACACAATCAAAAGATTCCTGTATATCACCTGGGGCTGGCCGCAGCCCTCGAAGCATATCACTACCCTCTGTGCCCCTGGGCTTTCTAGCGTAGTTGGATGTTCTTCTACACGTACTTCTGTTTCACAATGATGAGAAGCGGCAAATGACGAGTTCTCAGTCCTATTAATATGCACAGGAACTACATTGAGCGCGGACTGCATATATATATAGCTCTTCGAGTCTTCTTGCAGGCCGCTCAGCATTTGAACACGTGCGTAAGGTCGGAAACCAGACAAAGAAGTTCTCCATTTCTTCTCGTTAGGTGTTTTTGTGAATTGCGAACCCTTTTACCTCCCTGCGTTCATGCGAATAGACAAGCAAGTCTGCAGCCGTCTTTTCCCTGCAGGATCACCCCTGGCATTCTTCTTTGCTCACGAGCGTTCATCACCCTGCTACCTCTCTTTACCCGACTTCACAATTCTGGGATTTTTTCGACACTACAGGCATAGTTCCGTGCTATTCGTCTCCACTCTAGTTTGAAGACGGCACCAATCCTCCCTTCCCAAGTGCGTCCCGCCGTACATATCTCGATATCTTCATCGGAAGGCACTAAGGCTTTCCTGCGGCCAATCGCCACGCCTCCTTTTTCATTCGTCTCTAAGCTTCAGACGACACGCGTGGAGCTGTGTCTTCCGGCGTGCTGCTTGGTTATTGAAGACCACCTCTACCAGCCTCTCGTCCAGTTCCGTGCAGGATAACATTGTTTTTTGTGCACTCTTGATAAATACGTATCTCTATCTATACGCGAGGTGTATTCGCAAAAAGCAGCTGCAAAAGGGCAAGTTCGAAGCTGATCCGTGTGTTTTGTAAGGCAGCCCCTTGCCAAGCATTTATGCGCGTGTGTGCTTTCGTGGCTCTCCGCTTGGCGGAGCCTCGTAGGGTCTGAACGGGTTGGTGTATACCCCTTCGGGTGTCTGTTGTTCGGTCTTTCAGAGATCGAGCGTCTGACTTCGCTTTTGCATACTGTTTTCTCCCGTTTTACTCGGCTAAAGCGCAGAGGCACCGACTGGTGCGGAGATGTCTGCAGCTACCGGCGCATGCAGTTTAAAGCCTCTCGACGCGGATCGTTTCCCGTGGCTTTTTTGGGGTGACAAGAAGGCAGCTCGAGACGAGCATTTGCTCCGTCGGCTGAAGATATCCTACATTATCAATTGCACACCGCCCTGCGGAGAGGGGGGCGTGCCAAACTTTCACGAGAAGCGATGCATCGGATCACGGTTGCTCTTCAGGTACCTTAGGGTGCCCGTGTATGACACGCAGACGGAAAGCCTCCATCCTTACTTTGAAGATGTCTGGGAGTTTCTGGAGACATGCAGAACGCGAGAGGACGGCAATGTGTTGGTACACTGCAACCAGGGCGTTTCGCGTTCTGTTGCCTTCATTTGCTCCTACCTCATCAAGTTTGAGGGCATGAGCGCTGCGGAGGCTCTGGCATTTGTCAGAAGGAAGAATCCACTCGCCTGTCCGAACGAGGCATTCAGGGAGCAACTTGTTTCTCTGTATGAGCGGGTAAAAAAGGAGGCGAGGGGCGGATTGGCGGAGCCGAGGCATCTGCAACATGCGCCACAGGGGGTGTGGGTGCCCCCATGCGCTTCTGCCAGAAAGAGAGTCGCGGCATCTTCTTCCCTCTCAAACTCGCGAAGGCAGCAGCAGCCCAAACCTAAGAGGATGATCGGACCTGCAAGAGCTCCTGCTTCTGGAGCGGCAGAAACAGCAGCCGACCAAGCAGCAGATGCCACAGCCGCAGCGGACAGGAAGGAGGCAGCGCGTGCTCCTCCAACTGAGAGTGTGTGTTTCGCTCCTGAAGAAGCGAACGCAGTTAGGCCTTCGGATGGTGAAATCAGCACCGTGCTAGACGCGGCTGAGGCACCGACCTCACACGGGGAGAGAGGCTACGGCAGGAATGCAGTTTGTGCGTCTCGCGAAACAGGAGCAGTCGAGATAGGGGGGGGAGGGCTAAAGCTTGGAAAGGAGGCGAACAAGGGGCATCTTGCACGAGAGAAGGATAGCGACGAGGATTGGGGGGCAGACACAGGCTGTAGCGACACGTGTTGGAGGGCCGACTTGGCGTTAGCCGTGCCTGCTGGTGGGGAGGAGGCGAGTGAGGAGGCTTCAACTTCTTCCTCTCTTGCTGCGAATCCCCCCCCAGCCACACCGTGTATGAGGACTGCGAGCTGCGGGGGGGCGGAGTCAAGAGCGCCAGTAGAGGCGAAGCATCACGACTTGCTTTTGGACGCCACTGCGAATTCGGAAGGGTGCAAAGACGCCTGCCAACAGCAGAGGCGTCTTCTCGCGTGTGAGCAGGCGGAAAAGAAGTCTTCGTGTTCGACGTTCTGGTGCGAGCGGCAGCCTCCCGCATGCGCCGTCGCTGCTGGTGTTGAAGGGCGGGGGGAGGAGGGAGATGCTGATGAAAGGGGAGGGCGGGGGGGGAGCAGCGCCTTCGCCGAGACTGTTTTGTCTCGAGCTGTCGCCGCCTTGGGGGAGGAGCTTACCCCGCAGTCTTCCTCTGCAGCAGTCCGACGTGCTTCTCGTGCCGAAGCCTTGGAGCTGGTGGCAGAGAGAGAGAAGGCAAGTGGCAATGCGTCGAGACGATCTCTGAAGCCACAGAGCTGTAGCCCGCAGCGGTTTGTGGAGGCTGCAAGTGGATGCGGCGCAAAGCAGCAGCAGCAGCAGACACAGACTGCTGTCTTCAGGGTGCTTTAGCGGCAGAGTCACGTTCCATGTCGCATTCAGTTCCTTCTACTTCGGAGGAGGGGGAGCACAAGGTGGGTGTGAGCCTTGTGCGTCGTTCTTCTATGAGCGGCAACGGCTGTGTATTTTACAGACAGGCCGACTGCTTTTTGCGGGTGACTCTAAGGCGGCCAGACACTGGATGAGTCTGCGACTCAGGCTAAATGCGCAATTGTTTGCCTTCCTGGTGCGCATGCCTGCGCCATTCGAATGGAGAAACAGGGGTGCTGCGCAGAGTGCACCGCGCGCCGTCGTAAATAGAGAAGGCGCCCGTAGTAGTGCTGCAAGGTGTTACCCTTTTTAGAGATTTGGGGAGGAATCCTTTTTCGAGCAAAGCCTTCTCCCCCACAGCTCCTGCTGTCTCTTCGAGCGGAAGAGAGCCTGCCTCCCTTCAGAGGAGGGGATTCGCTCTGCGTTGCATGCACAGCTTTCATCTCGCACAGCGGCGAAAGCGCGTCGCTGGGCGGGGTGCTCCTCAGGGGCCGAGTGGGGGTGCCGCTTCATTCGTGTACAAAACCTTGACGCGTATTTTGTGTGGCTCTTGACCCTTGACTACACGCCACTATCTTCTCGGGGGCTGCCACCACTACTCCGAGTTGCACGTATGCAGTGTTAGATGGAAACTATCAAAGGCTTTGCAGAGATGAAGCATCAAGGGCTGCTCGGCAAGTCTTCGATAAATGTGTTTTGGGAGTGTAGGTATTGATGTGTGCGCATGTAGTCAGGTCACCCTTTTGTGCGCGGTTCAATTTTTCAGAATCGCGTAGAAAAGGAAGGCACAGGGGCAGCACACAGTGCCTGTTGCCGGGTGTTCTGAAGCTAGATCCTCCCTCCCCCTTTAACGCTTCTGCCTGTGCCTCTTCCTCCGCTGTTTGTGCTACCCCACTTGGCAGCAAAGCGACAACACAACGTGTTGCAGCTCAACACGGTTCGCGCGTTGCCATGGGGTGTATGCACAGCGGCATTTGCCTGTAAGTACACCCTGGAGCTCAGCGTCCGCTCGCATGCAAAACTGCAAGGAAGAGGACGCCGCGATGCCGATCTCAGCCATACATGTATATGCATTCTTATCGGTGCCCCTATATAAGGCAAAGGGCGCCTAAGGGCTGGGGCATGCTCATGAAAACGTGCATGTGGAGACGCCGTGTTGGTCACTACGCTGCACGGTAAGCGTCTGCGACTGTTTTATAGAACTATGGCAACACGCGCTTCACGGCAGACCTAAACATAGATTATTGCGTTTCGGTCTGTTGCTCTTGTGCCTTCTTTAAGAGAGCCTCCACCTCGGCAGTAGGCAGTAGGCGTTGCATGAGGACTCCCGAATTCTTGGGGTCGAATTGCAAGACTGCAATTTCCAGTTTGTCAGCGCTAGGGGCAGCAGAGTCCATGGTCTTGTTCAGCACCTTGGCCGCTAGATTTAGAGCACTAGAAACGTCGATATCGTCTCGCAGCTCCTGAGGCAAGCAGAGTGTACAGAGTCGGTGGCTACTGGCACATGCATTCTTCTGCCTAGGGCATCGGTTCGTATCCTGAAGTGTAGCCGAGAAAAAACACTTTGAGTCCTTCCTTTTTTTCTTCCTTTCGCGCACCACACTTGGAACCAGCACATAGGCACACCTGCTCGCCCTACCCCGTTGCTTCTGCTGCTAGGCCCAGTTACGTGCGCACATGCACACACCCATACAACTCGAAGGACTCTGAAGCGTTGTTTCCCTCGCTTTCCTCCATCTTGCTCACTTGTTTCAGGATCGTCTGAGCAGACTGGTTATTAAGGCCGATTGCAGTCGCCTTCCAGCCAGAGTAATTGCCAGAGGGGTCCGTGTGATACAGCTGAAAGCCGTGGTGCATGTCCCAGCCCGCGAAGAGGAAGCTGACTCCAAAAGGGCGCAAGCCGCCAAATTGCGTGTAAGACTGCGCAAATCATGAAGAAAAAAGAACATTTATTTACAAAAGCATGAAACAAGGCGTTTTAAAAGCAGATAGATCATCATGGCGAGAGCCACCAGGCAGAGATGCATGCCATGCAAACGAGGCACTTGAACCAGAGGCACGGGGCCAGGAGTCCGTCGAGGTGTACGTACAGGTGGAGAGCCCAATGTATTCATACAGACTGCTTCACTCCATGTACAGCTGAATAGCCATAAATTTACCTGTTTGATGTCGCACAGCTGCACTACCAGCTGCTCAATAGGCTGCGGCTCCCCGTACTGATAGAGGAACCTCTGAGCATTGACCCTCGCCTGGTTGATCAGAATGTTTGCATCGGCCGTTAGGCCCGCAACAGCGCACATCACGTGGTTGTCTACCTGTAGAGAAAGGGAAAAGGCACAGAAATGTTGACTTTAGAGACCCTGTTGCAAAAAGCTGAACGGAAGGCAGGCTGCAAGTAGGCCGTCAACGCCAAATGCGCTTAGTGTGTAGTCGGGCATCATTTGGAAAAGCAAAGGTCATCGAAACTGTGTACTATTTTTTCTCTCTTTCAAAAGATACATGTATATCTAGACGGGTATTCTCGGTGGCTCCTCTCTCCTCTTCTCGCCTCTTTGCACGCCTTCTTTTGCATGTCCAAGCCCACGTACCTTATATAGCTTTTCCTTGGCCCTGCCATGATCCAGCAGCTTCGATGTCACCATCTTATCTGCTGCTAAGACAACCCCATCTTTCGCTAGAATCCCGAGGGTTGAAGAAGCATTGTTAATCGCCTCCAGTGCGTACTCGACCTGTTGAAGCACAACGCGGCAGAGACAGGCAAAGAGTAGTCAGACGGCCTCCGAAAACGAGATCTGGAAGCCCCGACTGCAAAATCAAGACCCAAGAACAGGAAGGGAGCGAAGAAACAACAGGTTGGTAGTGTAGCGAGAAGAAGACAACGTGCGGGCAGGAAGAGACATGCGCTATGGGTGGCTGCAGCACAGCAACAACCTGCACAGGCACCTGGTACAAGCGACCCTCAGGCGAAAAAGTGGTTGTACGAGAGTCGTAGCGGCGAGACATCCTGATGCACTCTACTTTTGGCGTTCTGCTGTTGATGCTTGCTGGCTGGGGGTGTGCCTGTTGCTTGTTAGTGATGAGGCTGGATCCAGACCTGGGCGCTATGCCGGATATTCTGAGGCGTCCACACGGAAAACACCATCCCCCAAAGCAGCCGATAAACCTAGATTTAAGCAGTAGAGAGGGTAAGTGAAATTGAGCATAGTAGCACTGTGATTCAGTCTTAAGGCGACGGCTTGCGTCGCTGGGGTTACGTGTGTGCGCTTGGCGGCCTTCCACCAAAGCGCAAGAGGGCGTCTGCCACTGCCGCCCGAAAAAATGCTAACGGAGTTATGTGTAGTGAGAGTAGGGCTTTACGTGTGCCCCCCCTTCTAACTCTCCCTTTGCCCCTTGGCTTGGAGAGTTCGGGGGCCCTTTGGGGGCCCCCAGGGGGGTGCCTACACTGTGATGCAGCCGCAGCAACAAGACACGAACAGTACGGACCTTTTAAAGGGTCTGAAGGGCGGGTCAAGGCCCACCAGCTGGGGGCTGGCGGTATCGTGTTTTCAGGTGTAGGTACACCACAAGAAGACAGGGGTACTCTGAAGAGACTGTAGGCGTAAAGCTAGCACATTACAGTTACCATACGGAAAGATATTCGGAAAACACTTTTTTCCACAAAGAAAAGCTAGACAATCAGCAAACTAACAACGGCCCCCTTGTGCATGCAGCGAGGGAGAGCGCATCCAGACAGCAGACGACCATCGCCTGAATTTTAAAAGCCGATGCTACATCGGGCAGTTTCCTAATCTACTTCTATTATGCTGACCGTATTTTGCAGCAAAGGAGCTTTAACAAGGGCAGAAGCACCTAAACACCACCCACGTGCATGACCACCTACAGCAGGCTCTGCATTCCCTTCGGTCTGCGGCTGTTTGCCAGTTTTGCTGAAACTTTGCTACCGCGTCGTCGAAATTCAACTAAGTATTGACGGTATCACATTTCAGTTAGGCGTATTAAGCAGGTTGACCAATTGAGAGCACAGTATCGCTTGTTTATTGTGGACTGCATTCGAGTGTATTCTGGTACCTGCAGGAGAGCAAAGTCTTGCTGCATCCGCGTGCGCATGGCCATTGTGTGTGCGATCAAGTGAAAATTATTATGTTAAACTTTTTTCGTACAGCTTTTTGGTGCTCTCTGGGGTGAGTATTCTGTAGCATGAGGGCATGTTTAAGGGGTTACTTAA
This sequence comes from Cyclospora cayetanensis, assembly GCF_002999335.1. Lineage (NCBI taxonomy): Eukaryota > Apicomplexa > Conoidasida > Eucoccidiorida > Eimeriidae > Cyclospora > Cyclospora cayetanensis. The sequence continues at coordinate 24,298 of NW_020312336.1, read as the reverse complement.
AGCCGCCCCTTTATATTACCCTTGTATTTTGCGTGAAGAGAAACAGGAGGAAGTAACTGCAGTGCGCGGGCCAGCTTGAACCTCCCTACGGCTACATCCTAAGCAACGCTGTCCCTCCTTGCACCCATCCCCTTCAGCCATTTTTGCATCCCCATATTCCCTCTGGTTGCTGTCGCGGTGCTTCTGGTGGTTTTATTGCTCAATCGAGAAATTTTCCGCTTTAAACTACATAATCGCATCAAAACATGCGGTCGGATGCAGAGAGAGCTCACGTGGAGTGATACACTCCTAATATCATGTGGCTTGACGAAGTTATTCGCCTTTTGTTTACCGGCCACGGATACAGCGGGAGGTTAGGCTTCCCTGCGACATATATATTCTTTTGAGCAATTATTTTGGTGATTCAGTAACTTAAATTTCAAAAAGCGCCCTTTAGGAGCAAAGCTCTGGGGATGGAAGTGGCCGGTGGCGCAGTGCCTGTTGGAAAGGCAAAGGTCGTCCTAAAAGCAAGTGTGAATGCAGTGGCTCTCTAACTGATAGAATGGTATGATTCGTCAGCTGATAAGTGTTATTGAATGCGTCCATGAAGTTATGCCAATCACAAGGTAAACGAGTGCTTTTTGCAGGATGTCTATTTGCGGAAGAAGAAGCTCATGGCGGCTCTATTCACGTAGAGAAATTTGTCTGCCTACAGGCATCACTACAGCCCTTTCATCCACGCTTTAACTCATCAAAGTTTTTGAGATCAGCTCAACGGCAAGCTTTAGGCGAGCTGAGAAAGCTTAAGTATGAGAATCTTTTAGAATATTGGTACATCGAGAAATATAGAACTTCTGTTTGCTAAAATCACAACGTAGGCAAAAAGTTGCTAGATCATCAGTCTCTATCAGATCTACATGAAGCGTCTCGTCAGGTGGTCGCATTGTTGCCAGTGGTACAGCAATCAAAACACCAACCGGAGAGTCTACTGCAAATAATGGGATCCTTGAGGTTTTGAGGAACAAATGGGCGCAGCTCCTGCGTCTTTGGCACGAAGGGGAGAGCAAACCTTGGATTTAGAAACATACGGATGTCAGGGCTGTGTCAACTGGCCCCTACCTAGAGTCTCAGGCGAACGAGAGAGAAAGCAACAGGGGACTCACTTTCCAAAGCAGCTTAGACAACCCCACAACAATGCACCTGCTAATATCGTAGGGCATTATTATATAATTGTAGCTGGGAACCCATCAAAAGTTCCAAAGACCTCAAACATTGGAACTGGGCAGAGCAGAGGCGGGATGCTTGGCGAGCAGATAAGGCGCATGGGGTAATCGGAGAGCTTTTCAAGCAGGTTGCGGCGCAGTGAAGGGGCCTATAGAGGGTAGAGCCGACGCATTCGGGACCCACATCGGGGCAATCCTGCGCTAAAACAAGCTCTCATTAATGACCAATGATCACTAGCATTACTTCGCAATGGATGTGAAGTGGATGGATTTCCTGCGAAGACAAAGGAGTACGGTCTGCTTATTCGCTGATCAGGACAGTCTCTTCGACTCAGGTTCGTCAGTAGGCAGCAGAGCGCAAAGACTGTCAAGGCTAAGGCGGCTATAGGCAACTTTAAGTCGGATTCTGGTCCAATCAACATGGTCCGAGACCTCTATGCTGGACCAGCGCAGCATCAATGCATCCTAGAAATGATGCACGGGTTACCCAATGGAGGGGCGTTTCCCGTCACAACTGCACTGTAAAGGTGGATGCGCTGTGAACCCCTAGAAAGAAGCAACTTCTAGTTTCCTCATCAACCCTCATTTGATGTATGCTACTCGAGTCATACTCGTTTCCTTAGCCATGCGAGGCAGCATGCGGGCGGCTCAGGAAGCCAGAAAAAGAAGGCGTCTCTGAGCGTGCTTCTCGTCTAACTGGCGCTGTAAACGCTTCTTCTTTGGGGAATTTTATTGAACATGCAGCCGATAAAAACCGGCAGTGGGCAAATGTCAACGAGGAATTAGGGGGTGTGTTAAACAGTGAGAAGTTGTCAACAGGCTGGCCGCCCGGTAGTCGTCCATCTCACCGCATCGAGCTGATTCCCAGGTCCGCCTCAAACTAAATTTTCACGGTACGAAATGCTCTCAGTGCGTGAGGAGGATATTAAGTGGCAGGCAAACGGTTTGCCGAAAAATAACCGAAGTGCAGGAATTGACCTGCGTCTCTTGGCATATCCAGCGCCGAAAAACGAAGGAAGGCTGACATGTATAGAATAACCTTACACTCCTCACAAGATTGCTGTGAAACACCAGCTTTCGACGTTGTACTGCGAATCACTTGCCAAATTACGAAGATTAAAAGTCTACTCAACATTTAGCCATACAGACGTCACTTTACAAATCCCCCTTAACGACGGCACGAAGCGGCATTCCACGCTTTCAGCCAAAATCTCGCGGATGCTTTGTGCCGTTTGTACCTGTCAAATGACAGCATCCACACTGTCTCGTAACAGTTGAAACGAGCTTCGTAGGCGCTGCGAAGGCTATTGATCATTTTTGCTGAAGATGAAGATACTGTACGTGCAGATAGCTGTCGATTGCTCCAGCTTAATCGCAACGTGGAGGTAATCAGGACTTTGTATGCGCTTATCAAGGAGCAATTGACGGCTGTTTGCACGTACGGTATCTTTATCTTCAAAAAAATGTTCAAGAGCCCCTACAGCACCTACGAAGTGTGTGTTACTGGACAGTACGAATGCATCGCCATTGTATTTTAGATACAGGGATTGATCCAGAGCCCGCAAAAATCAAAGCAATCAGGGAGCGTTTCTCGCCTTAACGGACCCCGACGGATGCATAGAAGTTTCATGGGGATGCATTTTATTACCAAAGAATCATTTTTGAGCTTGCTCAGATCTCTGTTCCTCAGACTGATATACTTGGGAAAGCGGAGTCTGCAATCTGGACAGAAGAAGCTTATTTGCCGTGTTGAAACTATTTCATTATCTGAGTTGCTTAAAAACCTGCTTCAACTCTCCACCCCAAAACGATTCTAGTGACTGAAAAAATGGTAGCGATTCTCCTTTCCACCAGGATGTAGCTTTCATTTAAAAGAATGGATACTTGCTTATTCGTTTTCATGGCTCTACGGACACCGAGCAACGGTACCCAGTGCCAGGAAAGGCACCTCTACGAGGTGGTGGGGAGTAGGATAATGTCACCGCTATTTTTCCTGTTGGCTTTATTCTACTGCCCAGAAAAAGCACCCATCAGTCGTCAACGGACGTTGTGAAGAGTTTTGAGGACCTTGATAGCCTCTTAAGTGGTCGCTGATTTGGGCGCCTCCTGCAGTACCTTAGACTGTCATTAGTAAGGGTATCACCAAGGTGGTCGCTGACGCACTCTCGCGACTCATGAAAAATGCACAGTTGTGCAAAGTAGCCGGTTTCGCCTTTGGTGACTCACGGTTTCTGCTTGAATTTCACGAGCCTTATGCTTTGGGCACCCACGGATCGGTTAGTCTTGCCAAATCCAAAGTGGCAAAGAGTGAACATCTTCCACGTTGAGGGTGAGCGTGTCGCGCTTCAAAACAAACTGGGGGCTTCGTCGCTTTTACGTTCCGGCATTGATCCAGAGTGCCTTTTTCTGCAAAACGCGTAAGATAATGTTCTTTCAGGTCACGGTGGGAATCAAACTACAGTGTAGAAGCTCTTCAAGCTTGTCTGATGTCCCGGGGTGCGCCCCGCAACAGAGGAGTGTGCGATATCCTGCCCAGATGGTTAGCAGTTGAAGCTTTTCGTACTTCCTAAATTGTGCTGGTACAAGCATTCTGTGTCCTTAAGATACCTAGACTACTCTTACAAAGAATTTCAATGCTGAACTGCTGGATGTGAAGGGTCACCACAGCATTTTAAGTTGCCGCTTACAGAATGAGCGAATATGCTCAATTTACCCCCCTCCACCTCTGTCACGGCCGACCAATTCACCCTATTCCTTACTCATGTATGAAAGCCTACCGGCTACCCCAAAAGTTTTATTGCAGATAGGGATCTGACTCTCGTCAGTGCCTCTGGAAGTGGTTACACGACTTGCCTTTACTTGGGTCGCAATATGACCATTGCGAGCTACAATGCGGCAGATGGGCACACCGAGGGCAGCAGCAGAGCCCTTATACAGTGTTTGTGGTTCTTACAAAGGTCCACTTACTTGGTTTGAGTTTCTTTCTTATCCTTAGTGAATTTATAATTTGACAGGAAATTTCTTTACCCGCTGCTATCACGCATCCCTAGCCAACACAGAGTAGACCATCTCCTATCCGGGCCTGGACCTGGTGGTCTGACTGCGGCAGTCACCCTTAGTGGTGGATGGATCGAGAAAAGAGCTGGTCAGTGCACGTGAATGTGGGCGCAAAACTCTAGAGAGACAAACACGTCAGTATAGTAAGTGGCGGTCGGTGGTGTGTGTTCTGAGCCTGGACTTCTGCTCCTGGCAAACCAGCAGTTTTTGCGATGCCCATCAAAAGGTAGCTCGACAAAGAAGTTTGCGGCCAGTTGGCTAGAGCATTTGCGGTTCTCTCACAAATCAAGGCTATTCCCTGCTGTATCGATTTCCTGAAAGTTGGAGGCGCCAAAGAACTATCAATATTGGGGTTCCGAGTGTGCACGCAAGTGACCCGTGTGGGCACGGATTAACCCGCGCAGTGGATAGCACAACACTAGCATAAACTTGGTAGAGAAGGCTTAAACGTAAACGGGAGAAAGAGATAAATGGGCAATTCGTAAATAGGAAACAGCCCAAATAAAAGTAGAGAAAAACCTCACCTGCAAGTCCTAGAATTAAGCACCGTCCTTATGGGGCTGCGCGGGTGTAAGCAAGAGACACGGGAGCCTATGCGTGAGGGTCAGTCTAGTGGACTCCAGGCATTAAGGACTCGAATGTTGATCGCTTTAAGATGAGTAGTGCTCTTTTGAGAGACGATATGTACTGCTGAGCCGTTTAGTGATGTTTACACAATGGCAGCATGGCTTTGAATCTTGCTTATCAGACAGTGTGCAACATAGCCAAAAAGCGGTAGGAGTGCCGGATTATAGGGCTATTGAATGGCGAGGCCGCAATAGACCAGATGTTCTAGTAAAATCGTGTGGGGAACGCTAAGCTCACTGGTTCACGAAGGAACAATTGCAGGCTCGCTTGCCTGCAGAAAATTCGCGGTTCTGATTTTTAAACAACACCTTTTGCCATATATGTCTCGAAATCCTTGGTAATTGCTTTTTGCTTGCCACTAGATAGCTCGTTTCCCACTCAAGTAGCTACCGATCCTTTGAAGAGTTTTCGGTTTTTATCGTTAGAGTGCTCCCTACACTTAGATTTATGCGCAGGCACTCTTAGGGATATTCTATCCATATTTTCCCTAGCGCTTATCCTGTAGAGTGAAGATGGATTGCGCTGCTTGTAGTAGCTGCAGTGGCATGCAGATATTGTTGCACGAGGTCCGGGGATACTGTTAACATTTGTGTACATGTTGACCCCCTTTAGACATTTCGCATGTCCCCTGTGTTTTTTCTGAAAGCAAGGAGGCTCACGGATTAAGACCCTCCGACGACAGTGTGTAAGACGGACACGTTTTGCTTGTCTGCAATGCATTGTTCTTGCCTTTCTGCCTGCAGCGGAATGGCCATGACGGGAACTCTTACGCTGTCGGGCACACAGTTGGTCTCGAGGTAGAGGAATAGAACAGTGGTATGTGTGTTTCAATTGGGGAGGACGGTGCAGCGGACGAGGTTGTGCATTGACGCTTTCCACTAAAAAAGGTTAGTTATGTTTAATGACGAGCTGGAGAGAAGTTTATTTATTGATTTATCTGTTCCTATATCTGGTGTATTGTACATCATTGTCAAATCGCTAAAAGAGCACGCAATATTGTGTGCGTGTACGGTAGATGCTATGCACAATTAGTAGTGATTGCACGGAGTGCGTAGAGGGTGCAGCTACACGCACTCTAGCTGTCCCTCTTCGCTAATATGGAAAACTCTGCTCTGCACTGAAGGCGGCAGTTCTCATAGAAAACAATCAATAACTTCCTATTAAGCTCGTACTGAGTCGGGAGCTAAGTGTCACCCTACCCAGACCTTGGATGAGGGGTTACACATGCTGTCCCACACCCCTGATATCGAGAATTTTAAGGCGCGGAAAGGGAAAAGGCGAGATTTTCTCTAGAACACACTCAATAACTTTCTCGTAAGCTTGTATTAAGTTTGAAGCTAAGTGTTTCCACAGGGAAACCCTGAATTGAAAGCTACACGCTACACAATAGACCTTTAGCCAGATGCATGCCACTGCGGTTGCAGTGGCATGCATCTGGCGAACAAGACATGACCACAGCGTGCGCTTCATACGATCGATATCCACCTCGGTAAATTAGGTATACCCCGCTGAAAAATGCAAAGTGAAGGGGCAGCCAATGCAGAACGGATAGCAAGCTTTAGCGGACGAAGGGCAGTGGTAGAATGGCTCTACAAGACACAGATAAATTAATGAGTAAATCCAAAATAGCTAAGGTAAGCCATTTCTGTAGTGATGGGTAAACGGTGCTGGGTTTTTGTTATAAGAAAATTAATTACATGAGCGAGCTTAGACTACCACTCTATGCGCCCGGATCGGTACATGTGAAGCCAAGCAGCCACTCATTGCTCCCCACAAGAACAGCCCATTCTTGCTGCTCAAATCGAGCTTGCTTGTCTTAATTTCCTCTATTTTTATCATCATACTGGAAGTTTTGATGTAACACCAGCAGCTGATTAGCAGAAGCTTGGCTTCAGTCACGGCCGCTTTCTACTTCGCGCTATGGCGGCATATTTATTGCCAGCCGTCTCCGAACCCTGATCCATAAACTCAGTATCTTACACCCTTCCCTGTCAGCGTTTTGCTTTATCTCTTAAAACGCCCTCTTGATTACTTTCGTCTTTGCAGCTATTTGATGCAACCGCTGCCTTCTCTCTCTCGCCCCACCCGGCCGATGCAGCCACTCCAGCCACAAAGTTATTTGAGTTCCAGTATGTAGACATCTTTTGTATCGCGGAGTATATTGCAAAGGCTAGGATATTGTTTCCGGAAGCGGCAGAACGCCCATCGCTTTGCTTCCTGCAACTGCCGTCCACGGTGCTCGAGAAGTCGCGTCCTCTAAACCCCTGGCACCAACTGCCGACTTCCAGGGATTTGGTGGAGAAGCATCTACTTCTCTGCGCTCCTACAGCAGCTGTCTAAGCAAGCGTGCCGTTGACTTTCTCAGGCAGAAGGAGAGCATGGACCTCATCGTTCCGCTCCTGTTGCCTCACTACAGAAGCCCGTGACGGCTGTTTTCGTGGCTGCTATCATGTACCTGTTGGCGCCACACTTCTAAAAGGGAAATTCAGTGCTTTGATAGGCGATGCACGCGGCCCTTCGCTGCACCCCGCAGTCTCATTCAAGATTCTGAGAGGTGCTGCCTCGCGGGAGCTCTTGAACTTCATGTGGCTGAGTCTGCACATTTCGACTAGACGAACACTTTTCTTCCACAGCAGTCAACATTTTCGCTTCCTGCATCACGTATGCCTGATGCTGGACCTGTGGTACAAGACTTGCATCCTATTATAATGGCCCTAACGAGGGGAAAGCAGCACGAGCCTGAGGGCTCCGCGCTTTCTGCGAATGCGATCAAAGATGCTGCAGCTGGAGAATGCGCAGCAGCAGCTGTCGCTACCTTCGCAGCAATGTCAGCGCCTTGCAAACCGTCCAGCACTATGAGCAACAAAGGATTTCGATTTGCATTTTTATCGGCTATAATTGCTTCGCTGGCGCTTCTTGCTGCTTTTGCTCCTTGCGCCGTAAGCCTATGTTGTAGTGTATGTGTGTGTGTGTGTGATTCTCCATTGAGCTGCCTCAATTCCCACACACAGCTTGCGCATGGGAACGTGCTGTCGCCCCACTGCGGCATCCGTTAGCAGGCTGAGCTTCCTCGCCTCATCACATTGGTGCTGCTATATTTTATGATGCATTTTTTGTAGATAGACAAACATATTGCGTTTCGTTGTGCACTGCTGTAGGCGGGGCAGCAATCGAGCGGCGAAAACGATGCAGGTCCATGGTTTGATTTCTCGGATGATTACTTTGCCGGTTTGCATGATGGAACTCTCCCCCCAGACGTGGCAACCAGCAATGAAGTAGAAAAGGCCGCTGTTTCAATTAGTAAGACAAACTGAGCTCGAATTTTTCGTGCTGGGGCGTGTGGCTTGTAGGTGATCGGCGTGGTGCTGGCAGCCACGGCAGAGCCGGCGTTGCGACTTCATGAGGTTCCTATGACAGATCTGTCTTTTGGTCGTTAACCCGGATGTTCGTGCTTTTATATTCTTTCAGCAACTGGAATTCCTGATTTTTGTGCTTTTGATGTGCATATGATCAGCTTCTCATGAAGAACTCAATGCCACACTAGCCATCCTCTATACGTCGTACTGCCAGCGCCTTAAAGTAGACAAGATATGGCGACGGCAGTTCTTGGTCTTATTTCTGAGCGCGCTTTACTGGCCAATGTACACGCGAACGAAGCATTGGAATCCTCCGATGACGTCAAACTTCTTCAAAGTCGTACTCGCCAAGTCCATTGCGCTGAGTGACCTCGGCAATTCAAATCCAAGGATTTCACGATTTGTCAAGAGGGCAACACAATGTGGATTTCAGGGGATAATCGAAGAAGGCGTACGTGTGTTGCAGTCCATTTTGCTATCTCGTATATTAGCTCTTTCCTCTGTTTGCGTCTGCCTCTTCCTTTTCATTCATCCGGCGTTTGTCTTTCCTAGTAGAAATGACAACAGAGCAGTGTCTAATAGGCGATAGTCGCTGGTTTAAAAGAACCTGGTTGCTCTTTTTGCCCCCCCTCTGCATTTTAGCCTGAATGCATGCTTGAGTTTGACTTTGTACAGCTCCTGACTCTTTTTCCACAGTCAGAGCACCAAAGTCGCACAGAAAATCTGGTCGAATTTTCTTTGCTTGAGCATAGTCAGATGTTCGAACTGCATGCTGGCTGTGTGTGCCCTAAGTTGCCACGATTGACGGAGGTGACGGACTACGAGAGTTTCAGTTCGTTCGTAAGGAAAGAGAAGCAGGAGGATCATCATTTGGCAGTAATGCTAAGGTTTATCCCAGATTTGAAGTGGAGTTTAGATGAAAGCTCCACGACAATTGGTTATGTATACCACCAAGTCTCCGAGCTGCACGTCCTATATTCGTATTCAAACGGTAAGACTATGACGGAAGACTTTTGCACTCGTGTTTTGCTTCCTGGATTCTTGTGTACCCCCCGCATCTTTCCATTTGTCGGCAGACACACGAATAGTTAGAGGTCTGGCTTTTTGACTCTTGGAGAGGGGAAGAGGGGGAAGGGGGAACTTTTTGCTCTATCAGCAGACCTCTGTTTGGGTGTCTGTCTACCTATCAGTCTTTTGGTCCTGATGAGACTCTACTATGATTCGTGCCCCTTCATCCTGCGGCAGCAGCTTTTAACTTTGTTCTCCCCTCTGATGGCTGTTCTTGTCTTGCTGCAGTTCTGACAACTCCGTCTTGGATTAGCATGTGGGAACGGAGTTTCAGACACGAGCAGCGAGCAGCCACGACAGCCGTCATGCTTCTTGGCTTGAGCAACACGCAAGTCACAGACAGGCCCATGGGAGGCATCTTGATTCTTAAGCTGAGCCGTCTAGTCGTTGAGGATCTGCTTATACTGCTGAGGAATAAGAGGGAAGATGATCCGTCTTTGCAGGAGCAACTTGACAAGTTTGAAGTGGCTTTGAAGCGTTCCATTTTGGAGAGTGTTCGGCAAGTGCTTCTTCGCATGGCGCTTCTTGTGGAATCTAATTGGCTGTGCTCGCAACAAATTCTGCAAGCTCGATTTCCCGATGTTTTGGTGACCGCTTACAGGGCGAGAGGCAGCGGGGGCCCAACAGCGGCTGTTGAACGGGGAGAATTCGGAAGTGAGATTTCAGAGGGTTTCGTGACGGTTTTAAATCAGAATCTGAATGAAAATGAGATGTATGTACAGTTGAGTGTAGCGGATCCGATTAATGCACAGCAGAAGGGAGACACAACGTTTATTTCGGCCCTGAAAGCCGCTAGCATGTTCAAGCAGAGACTTGAAGATGATCCTTCTCTTCCTGGCGTAGGCCTGGCAGAAGTAGTGTACTCTACATTCAACGATCTTCAGTATGCAGAAATAGCAGTCGGTGGCAACTCACGATATGACCCAGATCTTCACTTGTTGTTGCAAGTGCCGTCTGATCTCTTCAAGGATAGTGCATCGTTTCATGAACTTTTCATGGGGGCCATCTTAGTACAGCCACTGACGTACGCAACCCCTCGTCACGTGAGGATGGATAGAGTTCATGTTATGGGATATGCCATGAAGGCAGGATCGGCAAGACCTATTCGGATGGGCAAATTTGGTAGTGGGCTAGCATACAGTGAGCAGCCCCTGATTGATCAGCTCATCCAGAGGCACGGGTTCGTAGTGCATGTGCTCGTGAACGGTCTAAGGAATGACATCAGTAGGAAGGAATCGGAAGCTACTGCAGAGGAGATCTATAAGCGCTTTAAGAGCAGAACACGAGGAACGTTTAATGTAATCTTTCTTGAGCCCGTCAAGCTTCCTGAAGTAAGAAGGATGGAGCACAGTAGGGGGGCGGGCGGAGGCACAGCGCAAGACGCATGCCACGAGTAGTGTGTGAACAAATGCCTGCTGTAAGATACGAGCCCAATAAATTGAAGCAGATCCTCGCTTTAATGGTATTCTATGTTTATGAGTGTGATTTTTCAGACTCGGATATCTGGCGACTTCTCTCATCGCCAGGAAGGGTATCCTGGATGGGTGATTGGTGTCGCTGTTGGATCTGTAACCATTTTTTTCCTGGGATTGCTGGGGTGTCTAGTATTGAGGAAACACGTCAGCATGCCGTGGTGGATCGATTGCTTGTGCAGTCCGTCTCCTCCGTCTTTTCAGTCCAAGCAGGGAGTTGCTGAGGAAGGCGATGTCAGTCGCTCTTCTTCCTTTCGCCCATCCATCGGAACCGGAGAAAGTCCATTTTTTGAATCGGACGATGCCAAGCCAAGCAAGAGGATGGGCTTACCTGTCAGGGGGGCAGCTGCTGATGTGAATATCGGCTGGGAGTCAGGGACCCTATCGACTCTTGAGATGGCGAAAACTCGAAGAATGGAATCGAAACGACAGGGGAAGGTGGCGGTAAAGGCGATGCAAAATGCTATCCCGGAGCTCATATCCGAGGCCAAAATACCGAATAGTCCGCCCCAGCTCTCAACGAAAGGGAGCAGAACTGGGCACTTTGGCTGACACGGGAGAGCCGCAGAAAGAAGCACAGAGGGATTACTGTGTCGGACTGGTATAGGAGCAGATATAAGCAGATATAGGGCTGAATTGCCAGCACAAAGAAAATGGAAGAGAGACTGTAACCGAACAAAAGAGGTCGAATTATCTTGTGCTATGATTTTGTAGCGCAGTATGCCGTTCTCTTTTCTTGCGACTATGCGGCTGTTTCTGTTGATGTACACTGTTGAAACCACTTTTTTTCGCCGCCCGCTTTGCTGTCTGCTTTTCGTAGCTCCCATCCGATGTATTTTACTTCTTCCCATCATTTGTGCTCCTCTCGTCCCCATCTCTCTGTGCAACGTGTGCGGATGAGGCGTGGAATAGCACGTTGATAAATCAGTATCACCGAATTACAAAGGCGCCTAAGTTACAGAAGTGCTCGTTTCTATCGTGTTGGGAGATGCACGTCTTTCGGAGGCCGTGTTCCTCATGCAGTACGCCACTGTACAGAGCCCTTCTTGCTTGGCAGCCATTTTATTTCGCCTTCCTTGGTATATGGTTTCTTTGTACATACATCCTTCACTCCTCTGCTTTCCCCTCCGAATAGTGCCAGACGGAGGGCACGCGGGGGCCACGCGATCATAGCCCTGCTCGTTTTCGTCCTTATCTATTCTTATCTTTGCTGCTCATTCTGCACGCTGTAGCCCGATAAAGTTTTGGGGTTCTGGTGTACCGACTTTCATTTTCCGTGCTCGTGCAGAAACGCGAATCCCTGATGTGCTGACACACAGGTACGCTGGAGCACAGAGCGAGCCTCACGATGCGGCAGGGTATTGATTCAAGACAGCTGTGTGCGACAATTCACGCAATTTTCTGCTATTTTTGGTCATGGTCATGCGGGTGTATGTGGCTGGCGTTTTTGCATAAGGCGATTCCGCAGCCAACGCAGCATACGCTCGAGACGGAGAGGCACAGCAGAGCGTCATAGGTGATACTCGGCTTTGCAGACACCGCGCTAACTGGCGGCGCTAGCTTAGGAAACAAAACTGGCCAAATTGAATCGCTTTGCCTAGCTCTCGACAAGCGATGGGAGGCATGCGTCCAATATGCAGGGGGCGCTCCCATGGGGAGAGTCGCGTTAAGTGTGCCTCCCCCGATCCGTGACTTGCTTGTGCCTCTGTATTTTCCCACTCACTCTATCTGTTCGTCATCTACCCGGTGCTCCGTGTAGCGATCTCTTACTCTATAGCTCCACCCGTGCGTCGCCTTCTACGTAATACTCGATCGCTCCGTTCACATCTGGCTCGACTTTAACGGCTCTATCCTCGTGCAAGAAATGCTTATTCGGATGGTCGGATTGACTAAGAGGCAGCGCTACGGAACGAGAGGGAAAGGCTAAAAATACAGTAGGATTGCAGTAAAATTCTGTTTCGGGAACGCGTCAAGCGGGCTACAGCAGTAGCACTGCCCTCGATTCAAGACCGAGATGCCTGGAGCGCATCAGGGGTCTAGACGGATATTTTCTTTTTTGTTTTCGGCCATTAGCCTTTCGGCCCAACTCATCCTGTCGGGGTATGCTGCGCTCTGAGCCAAAAAGCAAGATGCAACAACGGCTACGCTACATGCGTCACACAACAGTCACTGGTCGGATGCTTTTTCGCAATTTCTCTCTGCCCCTCTGTGACAGTCTTCCGCGCTGACACCCCCGTTTTCCCGTGCTCTATACCGCCCTTGCACTCCCTCGTCGCCTAACCTGATCCACAAAAAGTCTGCTTCCTCCTTACCAAGGCTGCAGTTTCCACCAATGCCTCCATGGCCTGCAGAGCAACTCCTGCAGCTTCCTCAGCGGTATTCCTCAGTGTCGCTGTTGGGGGTTTGGTCTGAGGATTCAGCTCATCCGGCAGCGAAATCACCGAGGAAATGTCTACTGAGTCACCAGACTCTTGTGGGGTCGGACTCCTGTTTCCTCCCACGCAGACTTGCCGCCTGAGCAGATGTAGTGAGACAGTAAAACGGTGCAAACAACACAAGTAGCGAGAGGGAAAAATATTAGAGGCAGACATGCCAAGTTTTGAATGTTGCGTCAGAGGGTAAGATGCGTCATTGCTGCTTTCGCGTTCTGGCCAAGTCCTTTGCGTACATTCTCGACATCGCATCGCTTGCGGCAATTGCCTCTTTGGCTGAATCCAGAAGGGACGAGACTCTGGAGATCTGCGTGGCGCGGTCCTGCGCCTAGAACAAGGAAGAAAAGGTAGGTTCAAACCCAAAAGTAAATCCATGCACAAGAGGACGAGAAGGGAAAAGAGATAGACGATGAAGGATTAAGAGGAAACGAGACATGCTGCAAGAATGTCGCGTACCAATGAAATGTCAAAGAGGAAGGAGAGCAGAGGAGAAGCAATGACCATGAAGGCACGGGAAGAAATATACACGCGTGCAGCTGCATAGGAGATGCATACACCCACACAGCGAGGAAGAGGCAAAGATCAAGGGCTGCTACTCCCTTCGATCTAGTATGGACTAGTCATTCCACTGATAAATCTGGCATCGACACACCTTCACATAGTCGGTAAAAGAAAAATACACGGCGGCTCCCATCGTACGTCCACAGTATGAAAAATATTACAAGGCAATTTTTTCTCCGCCTGTGTATACTTTTTGCATGTAGGACGTTTAGCATTTAGATTGGGATGTATGTATTTATATATACAGAAATACACATGACTGTTCATATCTGTGATCCTGTTTATAAGATTTGCATGAAAAATAAGTTCACCAGCCGCTTCCTTACCGCTTGGAGAGACCGGGTTGTCAGGATGTGTGGCCAGGATATTTTTTTCATGCCTTCTATCAATTTGGCGCTCAGCGAGTTGCAGCAATAATGAACCTTTAACGGATAGTAGCTGAGAGAATAGAAGCATTAGGCAGGAAAGAACGAAATTCCCAGGTAGGACAGCGCGAAAACCGAAATAATGCGCTAGCAACAAAAAAGGATAACGAGCGTTAAACAGCACGAGGGATGAAACCTAGAAAACGGAGAGAATTTTCTCTAATCTTTATGCTTCGAATGGGACAAAATGGTGAAAAAGCGATTTATCAGACTCGCCGGCTTCGACCAAGTGCCCTCATGTATGTGGTGTGCTTTAAAATTTAGAAAACTGCAAACAAGCGTATTTCTGACTGTTGCCAATGAACTCCGAAGTCATGAACTTTATCTTCGGGAAGCAGCGGTTCAGCTTTGTCCATTTCATCTATGTGTCGCCTTTCCTCTCCCGGGAGGAAAGTTCGGAATGCACCCAACTGGGAATTCAATGAACAAGCACATCAGAACAAAGCAAGATTAAACGCAGAAACTCATGGTAAAATCAGAGCTCACAGGAAGGGGGAGAAGGAAAGAGTTGACAGGAGGAAGTTAGAGAAAGAAGCTGTAACCCCGATAGGGGAAAGTGCAGTTTTTGTGTAGGCGAGATCATTCACCAAGACTCAAAAGAGCGGCACGCATCAAATCAAACCGTTTACCCACTGTTCTGCACGACAAAGTAGATGGAAACATAGAGGAGACTAAAGCTTGAGTGTCTTCTGTTGACTTTGGTTGATTTTCAACGGAATCCATGAATATTCTACTGTCATGTATCCAACTTGAACGAGTCTTTTCCTCATAGTTCTTGCATGCATGTGGTGTGCATGACACTCTGTTCGGGTGCCTCCATTTTCTAACTTTCAAAGCATTTCGAAGATGCGAAATCCGCGAATGGGAAACACAGGTGCATAGGAAACCAGGAATAGAAGAAAGCATCCTACTTGAATGGAGCCTTTGCTCAGCGTCCGAACGGGATCGACCTGCACGGAGAGTACACACAAAGCCCTTTCGCGGTGACGGGAAAAAAGACGGTTCCGATTAAGTGCAGAAAGAAACAACAGCCAAGCTGCCCGAGCAGCCAGCAAGGCAAGAATGACTCGTTTCTTCGCATGCAAGACCAGTGGATTTTACTTGCAGCCGCTAATCCCTTTGTGTGGCGGCTGCGCCATATGCGTGGCCGCTCTTTCATTGTATTCAGCTACTCGCTCGCAGTTGTTAATAGCAGGTGATGGAAATACCCAACGCTGCATCTCATCACGCTTCCGAGTAAAATAATCACGACGCCTGCGCTTGGCGATGAGCCTTTTCTTGATGGTGTACAGCCCGCTTACCACAATAGCTAGAAAGGGATCCTGGTGCTGCTGCTGCAGTTGCTGTGTTCTGACATCAATTCCTGACAGCCAGCAGCCGTAGTTTGGGTGAGAGTGATACCAGCCGACAACTTTTTGCGGTGTTGGGATTTTCTCTGCCTCCTCTAGATATTGGATCATGTATTCGTTAGCATCCTCAGCTGCATTCACTCGCGTCTCCGTGCCCTCTACAGGAAGCGCAAAACAGTCCGTCACCACAAAGTAACCCCTCCGCCTTTCTATCTGCCTGCCTGCTTCTGCTCCGCCATCCCCTTCGGCATGCATGCACGCTGGATCGCAGCTCTGCTCGCGGACGTCCCCATCTTTGGGTGGAGCAACGAACGAAACAGAATCGCTAAAATGAGGCGCCGGATCTGTCGGTTCAACAGTAACAGCCTTCCCCAGGAGCAATCCCATGACTTCGATCCGTCCCCCCTTCTCCGCATGTAGCATCATTTTTGTAAGCGCCAAATCTGACACCCAAACGTCAGTGAACACCACTGGACTCTCTGCTTTGACGTCCTGCGGAGCCACCCGGAGCCGCTGGTGGTGTTGCTGCAGGGTGTGCAGCAACACGGTGTGCGCTTCTTCATCGAAGCCATATAGCGATGCATCGCAGGGGGTAATGGACTGGGGATCCATGCTCGAGCAGAGCGGAGCAAAAGGAGAAGGAAATCGAAGCAGAAAAGGGGAGAAAGGCGCTTAAACCATCATATGCAAAACCGAATAAGGAGGACGGCCTTCAACCTGAACGGGCAGAGGGTAGAAGACAGCTTTCAGAAGTTGAGCCCTATGGCAGTGGGCATCGCTTTCCCGAGCAGCCGACAGCAGGCTCAGCAGAATCCGTTAAAGCGATAGAGTGAACGGCCGTGTTTCAAGTTTAGACCGAAATGGGGGAACGGCTGGAGAGCAGGCGCAAGCGACGAAGACGCAGAACACCCCGGAAATTAGGAGAGTTGGTGGAAAGGCGAGCAGATGAAGCGGGTGGAGAGCAAGAAGAGACAATCTTGTTTCTTTAGAAGATGTTCTTAAAGGACGATACACGCATATAAAGAGCGCCAAATGCGAATCGGTGGGAGATCCCTACGTGCACAGGGGCCCCCAAAGAAATGAAGGGCCCCCCAAAGAGAAATAGACGAATAGGACGCGTGTTCAAGTACATTGAATACGTATTTCATGCATTGAAATGATTCTGAGACGGATAAGGGGGGAAAGACCAAAAGTATTAAACGACAAGAAATGTGCGCACACTTGGCAAACCAGTGGGAGTACTCTAGGCCAGGTGTCAATGTGTGCGCAGACACCCTTAAAGTCAACATAATATCTTCTAGGACACCTATTCAGCTATTATTACGAGTTCACAGCTTGAAAGGTCTAAAAGCACTCTGAGGCGTGCCCCCCTTCCGCAAGTTTCCATGTCTCAATGAGAGCCGGCATTTGCGAATTGTGCCAAGGATTAAAGTGTGACAAATAAAAGCCAGCAATTCGCCCATCGCTAATGTCTACGCCTTTAGTCATTACAGAGCATCGCATGACACACAAGCGCAGAAAATCCCCTCGAGAACCAGTAGTGCCCTCCCCTGCAGGCGCATTTGCTTCTCCAACACTCATCCTGTGCAGGCATGAAAAATGCCAGGCGCCTAATATGCTGCCTCAACACTAGGCAATTGCAGGTCCCTTGAATACAGTGCTGGCTTGGACAGATGTGTCTCATCCATAACGCAAAAGCAGACTGAACAGCAATCGTCACCAACTGCTTCGATACTTCCACCTGGCGCAAATCGGTCGAGTAAAAGGTGTTTAACTAAATGCATATACGTTCGGAAGAACCACGACAGTGCCAACAGGCTATGAAACGCACTCTACAATTGTTGAAACTCGCAAAAATTTAGGCACTCCCCGTATCTTGGTGCCACCCTTGTGTCGTCTTTGGTTTCGCGTCACTAGTTTCTTTCGCGTGTATTAGCGCTACTGGATACTGCATGACTTAAAACGCTTGATACTTATTCCAGTAGGGAAAATCGTATGCCATGGAAAAAGACTTAGAGGCGCGTGAACCCCCACACATCTGCTTCCTCTTGTTCGTGCCTTCTGCAGCGCAACTGATTATTACTTTCCACGCCCTATGTGGCAGTGAAACCCAAACTTTGACCATACGGTTTGCTCAGGCATCCCTAAGGGAATGTTCGCCTCCTGTCAATGAAATAGCAAGCAGAAGCCGCTGCTGTGGGTAAGGGGGTACACATACCCACGTTGGAGAAACCCCCGGGAACGCGTTTCCAGAGGGCCTATACCATCAGCCTCTAACCTGCCTTGCTCTGAGCATTAGAACGACACATGCAAGTGTTGCATGTTGTATGTTCAGTTGCGGTTCCCGCCCATGTTGCCGTGAGGGCGTGCCTGGGGATTGGCGCGGATCCTGCGCCTCTCCCTAGAGCGAACGCGAACAACGCGCGAGTGAATCGCGCAGGAAATGCAGTAGCAGTGCTTGATGTACAGCTTGGGCAGGTTGTACGCTGAAGAGACAAACACAAACCCCAAGGCAGATGCAGATGCATGCACTGAGACGATCCCACATGGACGCACGAACGTGCTTCCATACACATGAGGGTACAGCAAGGAGATATGATGGGGATGAGCGAGAAGCAGCATATCATGAATTACAGGCCAGCCAACAGCTTTCATGACACAGCACTTGCGGTAAGTTCGGTGGAAAGCTATGAGATGTTGCGAGATCACTAACAGGGAAACTGGATGACGAGACTGCCAAATAATCGGCAGATCATGTTCCAGGTGAGTCATATCTGGCCCGCCCATTCACTTTTAAGGTGCACTAGAAGCAGAAGCGAAGCGTCACACATCAGCGGGCAGCGGGAAACGCGTTGCATCAATCGGCACCCATGCACCTTCCTCCAACTGTGGGACAGATACAGGCGGTCTAGTGAGCGTGTGCTCGGGTACTCCGCCACAATGTGCAGAGAATGATCAATAGAGCAGCCACGTAGTGAGGATTGAGGAGGGGGCAAGACTGAAGGGCTTGTGTTTCTGCTCCTGCCGTGGGGGTTGTACTTGCATGTGCTCGAGCTCACTATGGTAGGCAGAGGCCTCCCTCAAATCTCTTTGGGAGGAGGCGTCGACGATATTGCGGACGCTAAAACGCTTGATAGCCTTGTCCTTAGGGCATGATCGGCCGCAGTTGCTGCATCTGACCGGGTTAACATGCCCCCGCCCATGTTTGGAACGGCCGCCGTTTCTGCGCTTGGTCGGCATCCTTTCGGTGTTTTCTCCTTACTCTGGCTTCTTTATCTCAATTCCTTACCCAAAGAACCCAGCAGGATCAAAGGAACGCAGCGAACGGGGAATCCGACGCGGATGAAGCGCTGCAAACATGCATGGTGCCTGCAGGGTGCGGGCCTGAGCTTCCGTGTGGGGAGAAGCAGCCCCAGGCTCCTGTAAGCTAGATGCATGCATTATATTTATGAATGTTTACTCGCATGGTGCGCTTGGCACTATCTTTGTAGCGAGAGGACAGGAATGCATGGCTATGCCCGCAAAAAACGCGTATGCAGAAAGCACAGCACGCTGTATTCCCCTTTCCTAAGGAAGCTGCCCAGTTGAGACCGTTCCCGAGTTTTTCGCCTCAGACATAGGCTTCCTACTTCTTAACCGATAGCCGAAAGCGTCGCACAAACGTATGGATACAGGAAATCTTGAAGGCATGGCACTTTGGAGGGGTACCTCTAGGGTTCCTAGGGTGCCTCCGTTATCGTGAGCGTACCACTCTATCTTTACGATATCCGTAGGCAGACACCTAACGCCAGACTCCACGCACACTTTATAAAGGGTCATTGCTGTTAGTGAGAACTCCAGCTTGATGCTGACGCCCCCCTCCCCGCCCAAAAGTTCCCGCCATTTAGGGAGAACTACAGTGAGGGTGCTCATGCGTCCTGCACCCTGTAAGCACTCCGAGCATTCACAGCTAGTTTCACACAGCATCCAGCGCAAGCGCACACAACGTTTCGTCATTTTACACAGGCCTAACACGACTTGGTTAACAAGATGTACGACAAGCAAACTATCAACTGTCAACGCTCTCGAATTTTTAGTTGCAGAGAACTAGTATAGCTTAGCCCAATACGGCAATACCTGTAGTGTAGCGCTCCACACTAAGTGTATCAGGTTCCACTCTACTAATAATAATACATAAAAATTGACCCCTGGTTGTGGCTGTTTGTGTATGCATGCGCTGTGTTGCACATTTGGGGTTGGCTCGATACACTAGGATGGATCACAATGGATATGGATGCATGGTTGCATCGCGAAACTCTATGTAAATGAATGCATGAAGTGCTTAGAGAAGGCTGCAGCGCGCAAACTGGCTGTGTTTCTCCACTTGTACCGGAACTCTGGAAGCTGACGGCAAGCAAAAGGCTAAGTGCTTCGGAAAGTATACTAAAAGTGACTCTGTACCACAGTTTGATACTCTGTTTGTGCTAAGAAGGGCTTTTTTTTAACGGAGCTTATGGGTGGAGCGGTCCATGCGGCTATAGCTCGATTGCATCCAAGCTGTAAGCCCCCAGTATCCCAATTGGTTTTTGCACATATATACTTGGGAATCCCCTACACGTTGCTTGTATGCCAGGGGCATCAAAAAAGTCGTTTAACTGCTAGGCAAGGCTGATCTGCACTTGCGAAGTTCTTCATGGGGTAAGCTTGCCTGCGCAGAATCCTGTGAGTTACTGGTTAAACTGTTGCAAGGGCACAACTAGCTGCATCCTGTCTGTGCGGTTTCTTGCAGGACCAGAACTCTCGAAGTGTTAGGTGAAAGGCGTTGTGCTGCTAACGAGAGGGCCTTTGGGTGCGTCTGTGGGAATTGCTTCTGATGTACGCCCCAGTTTTGCAAGTTTCGGCTCTTCATGCTTGGATCAGGCAACCACGCACAAGATCGCAGTGGCTGTCGGCGCTATAGAGGGCTTGGTGCACGCTATACATATATATATATATGTAAACAGCTTAAAAGGGGGGCCTCCACTGTGGTCGTGTTATCATGCAAAACAGGGGGGCGCTTGTGTGGCAGGCAAGTGTTCTCGATTCGCAGGTGATGACTCCATGCATACTGGAGGACCGTGGTTGTGTCGTGCTACGCGACTGCCTTTGAAAGTTCAGCAATTCTATCACCACAGTGACAGAGTCTCATCAATTCCCCGATCACACCTCCCCCCGAGCAAGGAGGCCTGCGATTTTTCTGGGTTCCTGGAGCTTAGGTGAACGAACGTGACATACGCAGAGCATAGAGAATCTGCGCGTTCTTCGGTCTACATGCGTAACCCCTTTGAAGACCAGCAGGAAACCGCGATCTTTTTACGTTCCCTTTAATAGTGGCTTTGTGTGCATATGTGTGGCACTGCTGCCGGGGATGGCCATCCGTACACAAAGCATTTTGGCTGTTCACGAGGCAAACGTGCGGGGTTCACGAATTCCATTCCACCGCAAGAGTTTGCCCTCATCGGAAGTGACCTTTGAACGTCTATGTTGAGGCGGTGCAGGCTACTGCGTCTTCAGTATTGTGGCTGTCTGCAAGACACCCACACATCGGTTAGCCGCAGCTAACCCTCACAAGGCTGTAGAGACACCTTGCTCTGGACTGTCGCCGCGTGTTGAACTTTGGGGTATGTGGGCCAAGCAGCGATTTTCTATGAACGGGAGTTTTAAAGAAAGAAGCGGTGGATTTGTGGGATGTGCTGAAAGAAGAGACTCATGCGACCAGTGGAAAGTGCAGGAAACGTCGAAAAAGTGTAGGGGGGAATAGGCCTTGTTTCCCGCGTTAACCCCCCTTCGCAACCCCGAATCCTTCTCAGCAGATGCCAAAATACTCGAGCTCGTTGCATGCGAAACCTTGGAGCGTCTTTGGAGGGGGCAGCCATACTGCTGACTCGCACGCGCTGCCCATCTCCGAGAGACTCCTGTGGCTCCACCTTATATGTCGTTTACGCCAATTTAGCCCCTGTTAAGCCTAGAGGTTCTCCTTCTCCAATGTGCGCTCGACATGCTGTTTCCGGTAGAGAAGTCCTCTTCGAAAGATGTTGCTGCTGTGAAGCAAAGCCTCCGCACCGACAGCCTACCGAATATGTATACATATATATATATGTTTATATATGTGGCTGCTGCTACTGCTTGCCTGGCTCTTTTGTCCGCCGCATCCGCATGCTTTAACTGGAGGTTACAGCAGCCTCGCAGAGGAGGTCAAGAGCGCCAACGCTGTCTTGCTCGTCGTGCCAGGATCGCGGAAACCCCCCAGAAGGCAACGCTATTGCAAACTGCGTGGTTTTTGGCGGAGTGAGCCTCTTTCCCACTGTCTCTGTCCGTGGAAACTACTAGTCGTCACACGCAGAGTCTTTAGATCACAGTCCGCCACTGACTTATTCGCCGTGGCGGTACCGAGGGGCAAGCCTCTGAAGCACTCCCATCCCGTGCCAATACTCAAGACTCCTTGGGCGATGCATGCGGCGACACTGAAAGGACAGCTCTCACACACCCAGAGCTCCAGAGGAAGCACCTTAGAAGGCGTCTAACAGACTCTGGCTGTCTCTCCCTGTTTTCTGCCTCGGTTGCTCTAAGCTAAGCCTGTACGCCCCTTACAGGAAAGCTTTCACACACCCAGAGCTCCAGAGGAAGCACCTTAGAAGGCGTCTAACAGACTCTGGCTGTCTCTCCCTGTTTTCTGCCTCGATTGCTCTAAGCTAAGCCTGTACGCCCCTTACAGGAAAGCTCTCACACACCCAGAGCTCCAGAGGAAGCACCTTAGAAGGCGTCTAACAGACTCTGGCTGTCTCTCCCTGTTTTCTGCCTCGGTTGCTCTAAGCTAAGCCTGTACGCCCCTTGGCTCTCAGAGTAGTATGCGGCATTTTTTTTTTTTTTTCAAGGCGGGAAGCGTGTCGCTTGACGTAGAGCTGGCGCGGCCTGGTTTTTCGAGGTATGATGGGTGCAGCGGCGAATGAGGCAAACGCCCACTTCGAAGAAGAATCGCGCTCAATCACGCAAGGGTATTTGGCATTGCGCCTCTTCTCTCCACCGGCCAGCATGTAAGCTGCTCCTTCTGTTAGCCTACACCAACCCAAGCGAACAGCCGCCTGGAACTAGTCGCTAAAGCAGCAGCTCCAGACGGAGAGACGTCTACGTCTCGCCGTCTGACTATACACTCCGTTTCCTCCTGAATGCACCGCGTCTTCCCCCCGTCCGCCAGCCGCAAAAGCGGAAAAAAAACCACAAAAGCGGGAAAAAAGTCAGGCAAGGATGCGCCTTCAGCGCGCTCAATGGCTGCTGCCAGCAGACATGCGGGGCAGGGGGATACCCCACACCCTAAGGCTTTTGATGGCTCCTGGCTGCGAGCAGATGATGCGAAGGTGTGTCACAGCAGGAGGGCTAATCGGATCGCCTGTAGGGGGAGCTCCCCAGTCCTGGAAGCAGCGGCAGCACACACACAAACAAAAACATACATGTTGACGTACATACACATTTATACATACATAATATACATATATACATACATACCTAAATACATATATGTGCACATACATAATATACATATATATATACATACAAAATATATATATATATATATATATATATATATATATATATATATATATATATATATATATATTGATACACATATACATATATATGTATATATCTTAATATGTACATGCATCCATACACACACATACATACATTCATGCGAGGGATCAGGACGCTCTCCCGCCTTTGTTTCTAAGCGGATTCTCCCCCCCTCCAAAGCGAAAAAAGCAGGATCAGTTTCTAGGGAGAAAAAGCAGAAGGGTAAGAAGAGATCCAGCGCAGCCGTCTACGTTTCCTTGGGGAGAAAAGTCAGAGGCGGTGGGAGTAGTACAGCCGACCAAACTCGAGAGAGGATCGCACTCCAACTTACGATGTTGATTGTAGGCTGTGTTTCCGTCGAGGAGAAGGCCATACGGGCAAGGATTTTCCAAGGAAGTGTTTCGTGCTGCTCTGCCTCCCTGAGTTGCTGTGGCAGCGAAAGGCTCAAGAGCTGCAGACAACGCGCAGCAGCCAACAGAAAGGCATCCATGCACGGATGCATGCATGCGCTTCGGCCTAAATGGTCGCTGCCAACTTCCACCTTCCACCCTCCACTCCCCCGCAAATCAGCGCGTGCTCTCTCCAAGGATCTGCAGCGCTCGACAGAGCACCTCTTTGCAAGGGACGAATTTGAGAAAAGAGATGTCAGGCGCACAGGCAGCGGAAAGGCATGCAGAATAGACCACACGCAGGGAGGGGGAAGGGAAGAGAGCGAAGAGGGGAAGAGAAAATGAGGGGTGGGGTGGGTGGGGGACTGCGAGGGTGGGAAGAAGATCTAGAAAAAAGTTTCTCGAGAATTCCATCAACTGAATTCGGCGTTAAGAGAGAGCACTGAGCCTTGCGGCTCTCGCTCACTGGAGAAGGACAGAAATATAGAAAATTTGCAAAACAGAGAGAGAGAGAGAGAGAGAGAGAGAGAGAGAGAGAGAGAGAGAGAGAGAGAGAGAGAGAGAGAGAGAGAGAGAGAGAGAGAGAGAGAGAGAGAAAAAGAGAGAGAGAGAGAAAGAAATAGAGAGAGACAGAGAGAGAGAAAAAGAGAGAGAGAGAGAGAGAGAGAAAGAGAGAGAGAAAAAAAGAGAGAGAGAGAGAAAGAGAGAGAGAGAGAAAGAGAGAGAGTAAGAAAGAGAGAGAGAGAGAAAAAGAAAGAGAAAAAAAAAGAAAA